>NW_016108085.1:46755-50181 GCF_001604975.1 Cebus imitator | reverse complement strand
TTTCTACTAGTTGTCTAGCACTAATTTTTAAATTTCTAAGAATAATACATAAACTATATTTATTAGTACTATAATTCCTATGTGGTTACCATCTTATTAATACAATAATTTTTGAGATGCTTTACTTTCTGTTCCAGTTCTTTGAGGTTCGATGTGTATTTTACACTCACAGCACATCGCTATTTGGACCAGCCTTGGTTTGAGGGCTCAGTTGCCACATGTGGCCCTCAGGTATCAAGGAATGTTTTTGTTTTTCAAGATTGGAAAATCCAGTCCAGTCTGAAACCAAAGCTGCAATCCTTTACCCAATCCAAACACCCATCTCCCCAGCCCAGGCTTAAAAACCTTCAGTAGAAGGGGTGGCTTGTCTATGGGGGCTTTTCTCTTTTCCTCACTTTACCTTTTCTCCTATTTAATAACTGTCCTTTTGGCCTCCCACTCCCCGAACCCCTTCTCCTCTGCCCAGGGGCAAAGGCTGAACCCTAGGTCACTGCGGCTCTCTGAAGTTCTCTCCTCCAGGTTGTGCCCTGAGCAGGTACCTTCTCTCATGCTATGGTGCTTTTGCAGTAGGGGCCACACCTGTGGTTCCTTGATGGGGTTTTTCCTTTGCTGGCTGTTTGCTCTCAGCTTTGGCCTGCTGGCTGCCCACCCATCTGGGATTCCCCTGGTGGGGGACTCACCTTGCCTATCCAAGCCATTTAGGCCCCTTGGAAACGCCAGTTCGTGCAGCTGACACCGCTGCCCAGGGAAGGCCAAGTGCTCTTGCTCCCTCTGCTGTAGAGACTGCAGCTGCTATAGCCCTTGCTGTTAGATTTTCCAGGCACACATCCTGTGTTGGGTCCTGGTGCTCCCCTCCCAAACTCCAGGGACCCAGCCAAGTTCTCTGAGCACTCTCTTGACACTCCCTGTATTTGGCTTGGGGTATGCTCCTGCCTTCCCCTCTGTCATCAGCATGGGCAATGCACTGATAACAGTGCATTGGAAAGTCCTATATGGCTGGACCTTTGTCATGGGGATCCTTTGGCATGTCCTGCTCTCTCCATGGAGAAGCCAAGACCCCATATTCACCCAACATATTTACAGATACAGCCAGGAAGGACGTGCCACACCAGCACCAACATATTCACGTTGGCCATCGTGGGGGCAGAGGAGCATTCCAAGTGATTTCTACTTTTACTTTATGAATTGTGGAATTTTCTAAAATATTTTTAAAAATTCTATAATTTATTATTTCTATAAGGATTTTTTTGAAAAAGAAAAACCAATAACTCCCTAGAGTCAAATAAAAATAAAAACCAAAAAATATACATCAAGAAGGAAGCTCAGACACCAGGACCTCTTGTCTTGTGATCCTCCAGCCCTGAGGGCTGTGCTGACTTTCTATGGTCATTGATCTGTGGGTTACCTCTCGTCCCCCTTTGTACTCCTTCTGCTCTGAAAATTATCTGTAATCAGGCCCCTGAATTAAATCTCTGCTTTGTGAAATACCCAGCATGGTTTCTATTTTCCAGACTGGACCCTGGCTGACTCAGGCATGTACTTTTCAACCTCAGCCTGGTCAGCTCAGGGCGTGACATCCTCCTCCTTGCTCTTCTCTCTGTAGCTCCTGGGTGGCTCATATATGCTTTGCCCCAGCTCTGTTTTCTGCCTCCCACAGAGAGCAGGTGCAGGTCATAACATGGAGCATCTGGCCTAAGGCCAGTTTGGCCAAACCTGTGGCAGCCAGTGACCCCTACAGGCTAGGACTCCTGGTCCTAGTACCTAATGTCCTGTGCTGTGCCTGGTGTTGAGGTCCCCCAGGGGACAGGGCATGCCTATAGAGGCCTGTCCACTCTGTGCAGCTGAGGAGCAGCCTCTTAGACCTGAGGCCTCAGGCCACAGCAACATGAAGGCCTTGACTCCAGGCTGTCCACACTGGAGGACAACTTTGGGAAATTTAAACTTACTATTTATTTTACTTTAGGTTCTGAGGTACAGGTGCAGGTCAGGCGGGGTTGTTGCACAGGTGCATACATAACCAGGCGGTTTGCTGCCTCTATCCCCCCTTCATCTATATCTGGCATTTCTCCCCATGTTATCCCTCCCCATCCTCCCCACCCTCCCCACCCTCTCCACCCCCAGCTTTAACTCCCCATCCCCGGCTGTCCCTCCCCTAGCCCCCCCAGTATGTGATGCCCTTCTCTCTGAGTTTTATCTTCCAGATAAGGAAACAAAAGGGAAACAGAAACAGTGAAAAGAAGTGACCAGCTCAAAGTTACACAGTGACTGACTTGGAACAACATGGCCAGATCCCAAGCCCCTGCCTCCTGATCCAAAGCACTTTAAGAAAAAATACTCAAAACTTCTTATTTTGAAATCATTATAGACTCATACGCAGCTGTAAGAAATAATACAGAGAGATCCTTTGTGCCCTTTGCCCGGTCCCCCTCCATAATAACACCTTTCGAAACCATGGTACAATATCACAGCCAGGACATTGGTGCTGATACATGCCACCAATTTTCAGATTTTCCTCCACCATCTGTGTTTAAGGCAAGGTAGATTAACTTTTTTCTTCTGTTACGGATGCTTTTGGCATCATACCTAAGAAACCTTTGCCTAATCCAAGGTCATGGACATTTACTCCTGTGTTTTCTCCCAAGACTTTAGTAGTTTTAGCTCTTATAATTTCTGTCTTTTATCTATTTTGAGTTAATTCTTGTATCTGGTGTGAAGTAAGGGTCCATCTTCTTTCTTTTGCTTGAGGAGATCCAGTTGTCCCAGCACAATTTGTTGAAAAGAGTATTGTTTCTCCACTGGCTTGTCATTACATCCTTGTCAAAAACCAATTGACTGTGAATGTGTGGGTTTGTTTCTGGACCCTTAATTCTATTTTGTTTCTGTGTATGTCTACACTTTTGCTAGTACCACACTGTATTGATTATTGTAGCTTTATACTAAGTCTTGAAATTAGGAAATGTATGCTCTTTAATTTTGTCCTTCTTTTTCAAAATCAAAATTGTTTGGGCTACTCTGGGTCCTTTGCATTTTCACATAAACTTGGTCAGTTTGTCAGTTTCTCCAAAAATTGCCATTTCCCATTGGGGTTTGCTAGGGGTTGCATTTGTTTTTAGATAAATTTGAGAAATAGAGCCTTCTTAATATTAGATCTTTCAATCTATAAATATGGGTTTCTTTCCATCTATTTGGAAGTTTTAAAATTTCTTTCAACAGTGTTTTATAGTTTTCACTATACAAATCTTGCTCTTTTAAATTAAATGTATTCCCAAGTATTTTATTCTTTTTGATGCTATTTACAAGGAATTTTTGAAAATAATACTTTTGGATTGTTTATTGCTAATGTTTAGTTGGCAATCACTTTTAATAGGCTTTGATGAATATTTGCTTTTTTTTTTTCTTTTTTTCCTTCTTCTTTTTCTTCTTCTT
>NW_016108085.1:14191-46198 GCF_001604975.1 Cebus imitator | reverse complement strand
TGCCTCAGCCTCCTGAGTAGCTGGGACTACAGGTGTGCACCAACACGCCCAGCTAATTAAATAAGTTTTTGTATCTAGTAAATTAAATTTGAAGTATGTTGAACTTTACATTATCTTAAATGTTCCAACACTGTTTGCGAACTTAGATTTCAGTCTAAAACCAAAAGGCTAAAGCGACTATGCAATTCCACACCAGAATCTGAGTCCCACATTTCTAACATATTATCTTCGGGAAATTCCAAATGTGCGGACTTCTTCTTGACACCCAGATACTATACTAACACCTAAGCATTCTTTAGCTTGCCCAGATCCTTCTGGGACTGGCATGTGTGTGCCTGTTGTGAAGGCCCATTGCCCTCCCAATTGCCCACAGAACTTGTTGGCAGTTTCACTCACTCACCTAAGGAGTAATCCAAAAGTCTTGTTCAGTAATTGTAGCTAGTTCAAGCAAAAAGACTGACACAAAAAAGTATGTAAATAAATGGAAGCCCAAGTTTCTCATTCAGTTTTTAAAAAAGACTTGGTTTTTATGTTTTATATCAAATCCACATTTAACACTTCCCCAATACCTCTAAAATTACTTTTATCATAGTTAAATATATACAGAAAGGTAATGATTTTTTCACGACGCCTTATATAATTACATACTTTATCCAATTGTTCAAAAAAATTGTATTATTTTCTATGCATTCCATGATGTGTGAGATTGGGAAGTAAAATATAAGAAGGTTCTACTGTGCCAGGCTCTTGATCCACATTTCCCTATTTAGTTCTCACAATAGAAGAGAATTGCCCAGGACAAAGCCTCTGACTCCTGATTAGTTGGCTAAGAGACACTTGCCAAAGGAAGAAATGGCCTATACCTACCATTCACACTTTAGTGTGAATTTATTTCTAGAGCCTTATTTCTACTTTCTGTGTGAAATGAAAGGCAAATGTTTCACTTAAGCTGCTGTAGTAAGAGACACTTATGATGCTGGCTGGCTCTAGTTGTGCAGGTGTTTCGACCTGGTGCTGCAGAATACTCTGGCCTAATTCAGTGCTGAAAACGGAAGCCTTGGGCCAAGGAGTCCACCTTGCCTTGGCTGCTTTGAATGCACCTGGGCAGGAGGGGAGCCAAGAAAAAAACAGCCAGGGCTCTTCCCTAGACCTCACAGGCTGCTGAGTCATCAGACAGTGTGTGTGCGACATGGGGCTGGTCATATTTCCCATGCGTTTGGAAAGGGCAGGATCAGCAAGGTTCCCCTGAATAGCCCCCTGACATGCAGTAGAACCTTCTTGTATTTTACTTCCCAATCTTGTACACATTGTGGAATGCATAGCAAATAATGCTTTTTTTCCTTCCCTTCCTTTTTTTCCCTCCCTCCCTCCCTCCCTTCCTCCCTCCCTCCCTCCCTTCCTTCCTTCCTTCTTTTCTTCCTTCCATCCCTCCTTCCTTCCTCCTTTCCTTCCTTCCTTTCCCTCCCTCCCTTCCTTCCTTCCTTCCTTCCTTCCTTCCTTCCTTCCTTCCTTCCTTTTCTCTCTCTCTCTTTCTTTCTCTCTCTCTCTTTCTTTCTTCTTTTTTTCTTTCTTCTTTCCCAAGGTGGGGGCTATTCAGGGGAACCTTGCTGATCCTGCTGTCTTCCCAAACGCATGGGAAATATGACCAGCCCCATGTCTCACACACGCTGTCTGATGACTCAGCAGCCTGTGGGGTCTGGGGAAGAGCCCTGGTTCCTCTGAACCTTCCTCTTGGTACTGTGGGCCATGGGCACTTCCGTGAGTCAGACCTAGGCTTGAATGTGGCCCTCTCAGTCACCCAGTTTGTGAGCTGCGGGCTGGCAGCCTCACCTCTTTGAGTGCAGGTGGGCGAGGAACCCTGCCCAGGGACATGGTGGGGTGGAGGGAGCAGATGTTACATGCCTGGCACATCCAGAGTCTCACCTCATGTCCTTTCCCTCACCCTCCATGACACCTCTTCTGAGCTGGGCGCAAACCTCCCTCCCAGGGAAATGAGACCCAGTGACCCACTGAGCTGTGCTACTACAGGCACCTTTGAAAGGAGCCCATGGAAATCTGTAAGAAAGGAGCAGGCTATGTGTTGGGATGTGGCCATTCCCATTGGTCCTTAACTTGACCACCCTAACAGAGGTGGCCAGAGGCAGGAGGGCTTCCTAACATCTCCAGGTGCTCCCTGCACCTTCCAGCTGATTCTGACACTGTGACAGCTGCTCTTCTGGCCTTTTCTTGGGGTGTGAGCCCAAGCACATGTATGCACATGTGTGAGTACAGACTGAGATCCCACGATGGTAGCACCCTGTGTGTGTACCTCTGTGTGTGTGTCTGTGTATGTGTACACATATGTGAAAACTATGCAGGCTGTTATTTCTAAAACTGAATCTGGCTTTTTGTGATTTGTAAGTCATTTACATGAAAAAATTAAAGGAAGCATAAAAATGAAATTATATTGTTACAGTTTTAGTGGGTCATCTCTGAGAAAGAAAAACTTAGATTCTATGAAATTGAACTTCTAAGACACTCCAGGATTTCCCACAGTTAAAGGCACAAGGCAGAGACAAATTCTGGCCATGATCAAATGTGGAGAGCATGGGTGGTGGGCATGAGAAATGGGGTTCCCAGCCCTGTTCTCCATCACCTTGCTCTGTCTCTTTCTGGCTGCCCTGGTTTGTCTTTTCCAATATCGGTGAGCCCCTCAGGGCAGAGGCCATTCCTCATTCATCCTAGCATCTAGCACCCAGGGCCCAGCCTGGCATGAGTAGGGGCCCAGAAATTTGGTCAAAGATTATTTGAGACAGGGGACTGATTCTGTCTTTTGTTGCCTCCTTAGGTTCCCAAATTCTCCTTATTCTGCTCCTCCATATTTAAATTGATCTCCAAATGGGATCAGGACCTCCTGGCTTTCTTGGAGATGTGGGCTTATGCAGGAATGACAAAGGCCAGTGTCTGTAGCCACCCTCAATGCTGCAGAGCTGGAGCCTGCTCAGGGCTCACAAGTCATTAAGGAGAATCCCCTGGGCCCTCAGAGATAGGACCACTGGACCTACAGGGTTCTGATTAGGGCCAATCCCCTTACAGATGTCAGCACTCCTTGGGAAACTGTGAGGTGTCACCGAATACTTGGCCACATCTACTGAGAAGTAGACATCCCAATGGCCATGTAGAAAATGTCTGTGGGGCTTAGATCCTCTGAGGCTCTATGAGAACATTGCTATTAAAATAATTACTGAGTCTAATAAAAAGTATAATCATCTCCACTTACATCATGATGTGAAACCCAAAATGGCAATTTTTAGTTCTTGGCAAATCAAAGTACACAGATTCTTGAGAAGGACACAACCTGCAAAGAGACTTGGGTCCCCTCCTGCAGTGGATACCCTCCCAGGTGGCCAGTACAGGCACAAGGATCTGCCACTCCCTGCTTAAACCCCACCCATGGGGAGCCCCCAGTTCTCTGACAGAAGTCATAGGAACTGCCAATCCCTGTGAGCCAGAGCCGGCCCAGGCCCTGTGGTCAGTCACCGGCCACCTGGCTGCTGCTGCACCTGTGCTCTTCCTCATGCTGTTCCCAGCAGACTCTCCCCACAGGCTACTCTCAACCTCTAGAGCTCCAGCCAGGGTGCTCTAGAACAGAGAGATCCATGTGCTTGATCAGTGATCATTCCAGTAACTTTCTGGAGGTCCTACTTTCTAGGAGGTCCCTTATAAGTCTCTGCCTTCTACTTCCAGCTGGGGCTAGTGACCCTTCACCCTACGAAGCGAGGCCCCTGGCCCTGCCTCAGTCTGAACCTGCCTTCCAGGTTCTTGAGAGCAGGAGGGCCTGGTCCAGGGCAAGGCACCCAGCAGATGCTCAGCAGACATGCGTGCAACAGAACTAAGTCTTTGAGACTTAGTTCAAACAGAAAAGTCTTTGAGCTTTTGCTGAGCACCATGGCTGTCTCAGCAGGCCTGTGTCCTCAGGGTTATGCCCTTCCCTGAAGATCTCAGCTTCTCCCACCATCTGTGTCTCATGAATCTACACCAAAGGAGCCTGGCTTGGCAGGGACCCAGGGCAAGGTGCAGCCATCTGTAATCCCAGCACTTTGGGAAGCTGAGTTGGGCAGATGGCTTGAGCTCAGGAGTTCAAGAGCAGCCTGGGCTATATGGCAAAACACTGTCTCTACAAAAAAACAAAAACAAAAAACAAAAATCCAAAAAAAAACCAACAAAAAAAAAACACACACAAAAATCAGCTGGGCATGGTGGCTGGCACCTGTAGTCTCAATTTCTCAGGAGGCTGAGGCAGCAGAATCACTTGAACTCAGGAGGTAGAGGTTGTGTCACTGCACTTCAGCCTGGGTGACAAAGCAGACTTTTTTTTCTTTCAAATAAACAAAAAGAAAAAAAAAAAGAAAGAAAAAGAAATGGATCCTGGGTTTGATGGGTGCCTCATGGCATGACCTGCCCTCTGAAAGTGGCTCAGGGCTCTTCTTGAATTTCCCCTCTGCCCTCCCTCTGTCCATCTCTCAGAGGTGGTAGTGGTCTGGGAGGTCCTTGGAGGGGATCTTTGCATACTCATCAGTCCACAGCGAAGTAAACTGAGGCACAGAGGGAACGGCAAATGTCCAGGATGGGGGTGTTGATGCTTGCTGGGGCAGCCCCTCCTGGGAGCCCGGGGCAGAATTTCATCAGTGGGTAGGGCCGAATAACAGGGCCCCGGGTGTGAGAAACGCCTGTGTAAACGTGTCTCAGAGGGTCTGGCAGTGGGAGGGTGGGAGCCGCGGAGGTCAGGGTGCCTCTGAAAGCTTCTGGAGATCTAGAGGTACACCAGACAGCAGCAAAGGAAGAAGGAAACAGGCTAGCTGCTGCTGCTGCTTCTTTTTTTACATTTTTCTTATTATTTATTTATTTATTATGCCAGTTCTTGGGTGCATGTGCAGATTGTGCGGGTTTATAGAATAGGTATACAGTGCCATGGTGGCAGTTTGCTGCATCCATCGCCCCGCCGTCATCTACATTAGGTATTTCTCCCAATGCTATCCCTCCCCAATGTCCCCGCCCCCTGCTATTCCTTCCATAGCTTCTCACCCACCAGACCCCGGTGTGTGATATTCCCCTCCCTGTGTGAGTGTGTTCTCATTGCTCAACACCCACTTATGAGTGGTAACATAGGTGTTTGGTTTTCTCCAGGCTAGCTTCTAACAATGTGCGGACAGTCGCGATCCTTCTCCTGTAGCTCTGCGAGCCCATGACCCTGGCCATCGTCCCTCAGCGCCCTCGGAGCCCGTGTCTTGCTTCAGCGCAGGTGCGCGGTGACCGACCAGACGAGAACCGGCTTCAGGCAGCAGCCTCCTCCCCTCCCAGGCACCGCGGGTCCCCCTGCGCCTGCGCCTTACAGGGAAGATCGGAGGCTGGGGCTCTGCCCAGCCGACCCCACCGGTGGCCGCGCTCACCGCCTGCGCGCGAAGCCCACGCGCCACCCAGTGGGGCGCTCGGTGACCGACCCAGCGCTCAACCGGATCCCGCCTCCAGCGGGCGCCCCAGTTACTTTCCCTTCCAAAGGGTCTTAACCCTGCAGAGAGAAATAGTTGCATGACCTTATTGGAAAGGTGGTGGCATTGTTTCCTCTCAGGCTGAAGGAATGTCACCGTGCAGGTTCCCGCCAGGTTGATGATGCAAATCAGTATTGATAGTTCTTCCTGGGCTCCCAAACATACCTCGGCACACTTGCACAGGTACCTCTCAACTGCACCTTGGCATAATCCCACTGTCTTGGCCCGCTTGGGATGCCATAGCAAAACATGAGACTGGGTGGCTTAAACAACATAAATTTATGCCTCACAGTTCTGCAGGCTGGAAGTCCAAGATCAAGGGGTCAGCGATTCCATTTCTGGTGAGGGCTGTCTTCCTGGCTTGCAGGTGGCAGCCTTATGATCTCACTGTGTCCTCACTGTGAGCTCATAAGAGAGTGTGAGCTCTCTTCCTTTTCTACTAAGGGCACCAGCCCTATTGAATGAGGGCCCATTTTTATGACCTCATTTAAACCTTAATTATCTCCTAAAAACCCTATCTTCAATATAGTTACATTGGGGATTAGGGCTTCAACATATGAATTTGGGGGGCAGGGAGACACAATTCAGTCCATAGCACCCATCTTGACATAACTGCACCTTAACATGATGGTCTCTTGACCTAACTATCTTGCCGTATCCAAACCTTGGGATTGCTACACCTTGTTGTAATTACACCTAACCTAAGTGCCCCTTGGCATAACCTAACCTTGGCATAACCCCTAGGCAAGGTGGCATTACCCTCGGTGATGTAACTATACCTTGACATACAGTGTAGGGATCTCCATGCATACCAATTTATGGACAAAATTTCGAGTCTTGCAGCAGTGACATGACTTTCCTGAGTTATCAAGGTCAGAAAAAGAAGCAGAAGTGGCCTCTTCTCTGTTCTCCTTCTTGCCTCCCTGAGCCCCAAATTTGTGGCCTGGGTCAGGTAGCTTGGTGAAGCTGCCCGGAGAGGGTTGTTCCCTGTGTGTCTCTGAAATGTAAACTCTTTCCTTACTACTACTGCTCTCAATGCTTCACTTTTGATGCCTGATACTAACCACTTCTCCAGTTCTCAGAATAGCAATTGAGTGTCTTGCAATTTAACTCAGTTCTGATACTTCCTACCAGGAGTTAGTGTCAGATCCCACAAGTTAAGGGCTCTGTCCCACAAGACCACCCCCATTTCAGATGCCAGCTGCAAGTCCAGATTGGCACCCGTGCTTCTGACCAATCAGTCGTATGTTCCCATGGCCTTTCCTCATGTTTGTTAATTTGCTAGAATGGCTCACAGAATGTGGGAAAACAGTTTGGTTACTATTATTTATTACAAAGCATACAACTCATGGACAGCCAGTGGAAGAGATGCATGTGGCAAGGTATGAGGAAGGGGCATAGGGCTTACAGGCCGCCTCCGGGCACACTGCCTTCCCAGCGCCTCCACGTGTTCATTAACCCAGAAGCTCTCCCAACATCCTCCTTTTAGAAGAGTTCATTATGCTGGCATTTTTAAAATGGAGGCTTTATTTTGTAGGCATGATTGAGTAAATCACTGGCCACCGGTGATTAACTCCGTCCCCAGCTCCTCTCCCCAACCGGAGGTCAGCAGGCGGTCAGGCTGAACATTCCAACCTTCTAATCACTTGGTTGGTTTCCCTGGCAGCCATCGCCATCCTGAGGCCATCCAGGAGCCCCGAGGGCCCAGTCATCTCATTAGCTACAAAAAGGTATGTATTACTTTGGAGATTCCAAGGGGTTTAGGAGTTTTATTTCTTAGCATAAATCAGTGTCATAGTCTTCACGTAAGAAGCAAAGGCAGAGGAAGGAGGCGCCCTGAGCAGAGCTGCTCCTGCCAGCTCCATCTTTCTTCAGGGGGAGAGTGAAGACCCCTGCTCGGGCTCACTGAAAGGCCATGATTGCCACTCCTGGCCCCCAAATCCAGAGTTTGGCTCTGATGTCTTTGTAGGCATTGTTTTAGCAGTTCCCTTAGAAGAGATTCCCGATGATACACAGGACATCAGAGCTCTGGGGCACTTAAACACATTCTTCTTAGCCCTATGAAGAAAGAAATTTTAACATTATCAAGCCCAGAGAGACAGTAAAATGAAATAGCAATCAGCCTTGAACTATATATTCATCTCTGGAAGCTGCATGTTATTGCCACAAGGAGCTATATATCAACTTAATAATGCCACACCAGACACCATAACCCAAACCCTAGAGCTTAACAATGTAGAGCCAATCATGAATCAATGTTATTTCTGTAAACCAATGAGAATTCCTGACCTATTTGTATCATCCCACTTCTTACCCACCCCTTTTGCCTTTAAAAACTGCTTATTAACAAGGGCCCAGTGAAGCCCCTTTCCAAGGTTATTTGGGTCTGAGTCTTCCAGGCAGCTGTCCCCACTTTGGCTCAAGGCAACCCTTTATCTTTTGTGACTCAGCTTCTTCCTTTTAAGTAGACACCTACTAGCACTGGGCCCAGAGCCAGGGGTGGCCTGGAATCAAGCTGGGCCCTTCCTCAGTGGGCCAGCCTTCCCCACAGCTGGGGCAGCCTCGGCTGTGCATGGTTCAGCGCCCCACAGAGCCACCAAAACTGGGCTGGGCCCTGGCAGTGGTGGGCTAGGCTCTTCTTTATACAGGTAGAATTTTAGGGTAAAAGGAACTGATCTGCCATAGGGCAGACCAAGAAGGAAAGGGAGGAGGCAGAAAACAGACTTTTGCCTGGGCGAGTGTAATCCATGGGCTGGGGCTAAAGACTGGGAGGGCTCAGGAGTCAGCTCTGTCAATTATTCCTGTAGCCTGGCTGTGGCTTTTGAAGTCCTCATTTCTGTCAATGGTGTGAGCAAAGCACTCAGAGCTGAGGTTGGTGGGGTCAGGAGAAGTTGCTAGACATGGGACTTAGGGAAGGGCAAAGATGATTAAAACATCCAAGAGCCAAATCCCTGCCCATGGAATATCATAGTCTTGTTGGGGAGACCAGCACTGCACGTGGGAGTGCCACAGCACAGCACGCACAGCACACACAGCACACACAACACACACAACACACACAGCCCACACAACACACACAGCACACACAGCACACACAACACAGCACACACATCACAGCACACATAACACACATAGCACAGCACACATAGCCCACACAACACACCTATCACAGCACACACAACACACATAGCACAGCACACACAGCACACACAACACACACAACACACACAGCCCACACAACACACATAGCACACACAGCACACACAACAAGCACACACATCACAGCACACACAACACACATAGCACAGCACACACAGCACTCACAACACACACAGCACACACAGCCTGCACAACACACACATCACAGCACACACAACACTCACAAAACACATAGCACACACAACACACATAGCACAGCACACACAACACTCACAAAACACATAGCACACACAGCTCGCACAACACATACATCACAGCACACACAGCACTCACAACACACAGCACACACAGCCCACACAACACACACATCACAGCACACACAGCCTGAACAACATACACAGCACAGCACACACAGCATGCACAACACACATGACACAGCACACAGAGCACACACAACACACACCGCACAGCACACACAGCACACACAACACACACAGCACAGCACACACAACACACACAACACATACATCATAGCACACATAATACACACAGCACGGCACACACAGCACACATAATACACACAGCACAGCACACAGAGCTCACACAACACACACATCACAGCACACACAGCACAGGACACACAGCACACACAACATACACATTACAGAACACACAGCACACACAATACACACATCACACACAGCACAGCACACACAGCACACACAATACACACAGCATAGCACACACAGCACACATAATACACACAACACAGCACACAGAGCTCACACAATACACACATCACAGCACACACATCACAGCACACACAGCACAGGACACACAGCACACACAACATACACATTACAGAACATACAGCACACACAATACACACATCACACACAGCACACACAGCACAGCACACACAGCACACACAATACACAAAGCACAGCACACACAACACACAGAGCACAGCACACACAGCACACACAGCACAGCACACAGCACAGCATACACAATACACACAGGACTCACAGCTCACACAGCACAGCACACACAACACAGGACAGCACAGGCACAGAGGCCCCCGAAGGAGGGGTAGGGGTTTGAGAAAGACTTACAGGTAAGGAGAGTCTTTCATGTAGAAAAGAAGAGGGTCAGGCCTCGGTGTTCCCAGGAGAGGGGACAGAGTGCCCACAGTGTGCATGGATACAGCACCAGGGCCAAGCTGGCCACCACAGCCGTGCTGACGCTGGACCGTCACGGCTGGGCAGCAGGGTAGTGGGAGATGCAACTTGGACCCAGGGCCAGGTCAGACCTGCAATTAAAGCCTGAAGAGGTCACTTTCCAAAAGGTGTGGGCTTCATCCTGAGGGCAGGGAAGGATTTGGAGTAAGAGATGGGCAGAATCGGACCCACGGCTGAGAGACTGGCCTCAAATCCTTGGAGGGGCTGCCTGACTCTTTACCATCCAGATGGCAAACACTGGAAGCTGCTGTTGGGGACGAACAATTCTGGCTTTCAAAGAGCGTTTCCCCTCAGCCTAGCACCTGTGTGTCAGTGGTGATAGACGCTGAAGGCCGGAGAACATAGAGCAGCGTGGTGACAACAGTGAAGAACTGGAAGGAGGCATAGTGACTGTTAGAGACCACAGAGCCAGGTCCTGCTCCACTCCAGGGTCCCTGGGCCCCTGAAGCCCTGTCCCATCGCCCACTGCCTTGCCTGAGGGCAGCATCCACTTCCTTTCCTGGAAACTCTGCCCTCAGGGCATCCCTGGGGCCCTCCTGGTGTCCTGCCCTGACCATGCTGTCCCCACCTCATCTGCACCTGGCTACCAAGCAGGCTCGTCTCCACCCGCACTGGGCTCTCGTCCCTCGCTGACCTCCTACCTGAGGCCCACTCTCCTCAGCCCACCTCTGCCCACCGTGTGTTCTGACTCCTCCAATGCCTCCACTCACTGGCCCAGAACTGCACTCTGAATGCCTGCTCCTCAGCTCCTTGTGAATGTTTAGATGGCCCTCCAGCTCCTCCCGGACCACAGTGAGATCCTGACGTTTCCTCATGATCTGCAGGAACCCAGTGGGCCCTAGGGGCCTCCTCTGGCCCAGCTTCCTGAGCCAGATGCCTGCGCCCTGACTCCCCTCCCTTCCTTGCCAGCCATGAGCAAAGCCATTCCAAAGGCTACTGGTTTTCCCGTGAGTCTCTGGGGACATGCACTTCTCCCTCGTCTCAGCCACGAGCACCCTATCAGGACTCCTCACAGCCTCACTCATCCACTTCTCCCTGCCCTGCCCCTCGAATCTGCCCCCAAAGGAAAACACGATTGTGTTGCCCATGCTGAAGCCATGTGATGGCGCTGCTGCTTTCCCAGGGTAAGGGCCGTCACCCCCAACATGCCTTCCAGGCCCCACCAACCGTCTCAGCCTCACTCGGCCCCACTGTCCACTCAACACGCTCCTCATTCATTTGTCCAATCAACGAATATCTTTTTCCCATCCTGTGCCACTGGGAAGTGAATCATTTCTTCACCCAGCCCACCCACACTGTAGATGCCTCCCGTGTTGTCACTTTGTAGCCATCGGGTGACAGATGGTCTGCTGTGGCGTTGCAGTGCCTGCGTTCAAGGAAGCCTTATGTCCTCCACAATGGCCCCAAGTCACAAGAGTGTTGCAGTATGATGTGCCAATGAGAAGCTGGGAAGTGCTTCATTTAAGTGAAGAAACAAAAGTTTTCAACTTCTTAAGGAAAGAAAAAAAATCACATGCTGAGATAGTTAAGATTTATAGTAAGAATGAATTGTCTATCTGTGAAACTGTAGTGAAGGAAAAAGAAGTGTGTGCATATTAGATTCAGGGTTCAATGCTACTGAGGTTTCAGGCATCCTTTGGGGGTCTTGGAACACATCCCCGAGAGACAGGGGGACCACTGTATACTGTCTTAGATATATTGAGGAATTGTTAACTTTCTATAAATGTGATAATGTGAGAAAGTTTGCACTGTTTTTGGAAACATACTGAGGAGTGCGGAAGAGAATGACATGATGACTAAGGTTTGCTTTAAAATTCCTTAGGGAGAAAAAAGGCAAGATGAGACAAATGTGGTAAAATCTGGATAATGCTGGAATCTGGGCTACATCTACATGAGGGTCTGTAATACAATATTCTGTACTTTCATATATGTCTGCAACTGTTCAACGTGGAACACTTTTAAATGCTTACTGAGATGATGTGACAACATAAAAAAATTAATAATGTAACATTAAATGAAAGCATCTAGACCCAAAATGATTTGTAGAGTGTAATTAAAGTGTGTATATACTTTGCATAAAGTTCACGTGGAATATGGAAGAAAGAACTTGTCACAGGGATTGTGACAGGGCCTTGAGGCTGCAGTGATTTCTTTTTCCTACTAGCATTTTCCTCTGTTGCTCCAAGGATTTTGCCAGGAAGAAAGTTTAGAGGAAACACATCAGAATGTGCTCAATTACAGGGCACTATTTTCCTAACAGTGAAGGCAGTGGAAGGGAATGGAAGGAAAATCTACTTTTGCAGGGAAGTGTCTTCATTCTGGCCTAGTAGTAAATATGCTAATATCAAAAGTCTTGATTCTCTAAGAGTCTAGCCCAGGGTCTCTGATTCTCGTCCCTGCCCAGAAGTGCCAAGTGTCCTCACGACACCTGGGACGTCCACCTAGGAGGAGCCACACTGCCAGTTCTTACCAGAACTCCCCAGGAATCATCTTTTGTAAAATCCAAACAAGGAAGACAACAGCAACCTTAGGGAGAAGAGAATGGAGGTGAGTGAGACATACATCATCCATCATTGAAGCAATGGGTTTGCAACCTGGGTGGCAGCCATCAGGATCCAGACCCAGCACCCAAATATTTGGAAGAGAAAAGAATCAAAGAAGGGGCTTCAGTAGCTAGCGTGGGGCATGTTTCCCTTTGCAGGGCATCTCTTTTCTGTCTCTGGTCAATAGCTCAGATGAAGTTAGGAGGGAACCCAGAGGGAAATAGGGAAGGAAGGCTGGCCCCCTGAGTCACGGTAGTCAGGTTCTATTGTTAGAAAATTGAAGGGGTTAATGCAGAGGTTGTGAATGGAAGGACTTTCAGCCAAGTTTGGTCTGAGGATGTGTCTTCTTGACCCAAGCAGTGTTGGCATACACACTTTTAAACAATTCCAAATAAGTTGCCAACATTTAAAACAGGATATTTCCCATGAAAAATCCAGATTTGGGACATTGCTTTGGAAATCGATGGTTCTAGCCACAGGATATCCATTACCCAGGTCACGGAACACTGAACTTTCTCCTTTAAAAGGACCTGGAGTACTCAGTGGACCACATCCCGCAGCCCTACTACCCCCATGCCATGCTGTGGCACACTCCCTGTGGCTTGCTAACGCTGTGGAATAGTACTCTTTTCTCAGCTCCTTCTATTCCCTGACAGTGCCTGCCTGGTACACCTGTGAGCATTTGGTTTGGCACCTCCAGGTCATAGTATCTGATGCTCTCGGGCCAGTTACCAGCTGGGCAATATAGTTCCAGGTCCATCACCTCTCAACTCTGTCCAGCTATTTGTTATCCACTTGGTGGAGAAACCAGACCTTTCCCATGTCTGTCTCTCTCAGCGTTGCTTTTATTTGCTTTCAGTCCAGACCTGCACCCATGTTGGTGAGCTCAGGGGAGAAAGCGACATGTCCAACAGATGACATATCCTGCGAGAGGCTTGGAGGAAACGGTTGGCATGGGCATCAGGTAGTTTTGTTTTCAGTTTGTCTCCAACTTTTTGAGTTCTTCTCCTTTCTGGGGCCTCCTTAGCAGGTCACTACAGCCCTCCTAGGTTCTCCCTCCTTTCTCCTGTTAAGTCTGTGCTTTTAAGCCACACAGGCTGGCGATCTCCAGAACCCATGTAGAGTTCAGTCTCTCTGTGGCCCCATTACCCACCTGTCCAGTGGCTATCTCTGCTTGCATGTCCCTTTGCTGAGTCAATCCTGTACTTGAATAATCACAAGAGTGAGTGTCTCATTAAAATGTGCACCTCAGGCAGCTTGTTTGCCCCACTCCCATCCTGATTCTTGCCTTAAAACTCCTCAAATTTAACAGGTACAAAATCTGAACTTATTACCACTCCCCTATGCCTTCAGAATCCACCCTCCCCAGCCCTTCCTGAAAATGATCCATCTGGGAGAGAGAAAGTTGTAGGATGGGAAATGGGTGCATAGAGGCCTCCAAAGATAATGATAAAGTTCTCTTTCTATTCATAGTGGGTACACAGGGGTTTATTTTTTATAAAGCAATAAAATAATTTTGAAAAAGAACAAGAGTCTATTGGATTGGTAGACCAGTGGAGGTTTGGGGTGATGGGGTAGGGGGGCCAGGAATGGCTCCTGAATTTGTGATTTGGAGGAATTATATCACCGTATTTTAAAACTTTCTATAAAGTTAGGTAATCAAAAGAGTTGTCAGTGCAGGTGACTCACATTTTTGCCCATCTCAGGACACAAGTTTTCTCCTTCCCAGTTCTGTTGCCTTTCCGCATAAATTTTAGAATCAGCTTGTCAACGTCTGCAATATCTATCTGCTGGTGTTCTTATTGTGTCAAATCTGTAGATGAATTTGGGAGAACTGACATTCCTTACTATGTTGAGTCTTCTAATCCATGAACATGGTATGTTTCTCCAGTTATTAAGGCGTTCTCTGACTTCTTTGATCAATGCTTTGTAGTTTTTAGCATACCGTGGCTGTATACTTCTTGTTATATTTCTGCCTAAGTATTTCATTTTGGGGGAGCTATTGTAAATATCACCAGTTTTAGAAACTTTTGTTTCTCAATTGTCCATTGCTAGTAGATAGCAATATAATTTATTTTTTATGTGTTGACATTGTATTTTGAAACTTGCTAAGGTTACTTATTAGTTTAAAGAGGATGTTTGTTGTTGTTCTTTGGTATATTGTTAGCCATTAATATTTCCTCTTCTGTAAAGTTTTCACTGTTTTTATCAGTTACATTAAAAAAAAAAAAGACATTTCTTATTGACTGATAGGAATTCTTGCTGATAGTGTGGATCTCACTGACTGTCATAGGCATGCAAATGTATTCAGCTGACACTCACATATTTTATGGTATCCTTTGATGAACTAAGTCCTTAACTTTAATGCCATCGAATATGTCAGTCTTTTTCTTTATTGGCTTTGGTTTTTATTATGTTTAAGAAATCTTTCTTGGCTGGGCGTGGTGGCTCAAGCCTGTACTCCCAGCACTTTGGGAGGCCAAGGCGGGTGGATCAAGAGGTCAAGAGATCGAGACCATCCTGGTCAACATGGTGAAACCCCGTCTCTACTAAAAATACAAAAAATTAGCTGGGCATGGTGGCGCGTGTCTGTAATCCCAGCTACTCAGGAGGCTGAGGCAGGAGAATTGCCTGAACCCAGGAGGCGGAGGTTGCGGTGAGCCGAGATCGCGCCATTGCACTCCAGCCTGGGTAACAAGAGTGAAACTCCGTCTCAAAAAAAAAAAAAAAAAAAAAAAAAAGGAAATCTTTCTGTACCTTGAGTCATGAAGATATTCTTGCATCTGAGACCTTCCTTCTGGAATAATTTTCTTTCTTCCTGAAATGCATCCATTAGTAGTCTCTTTAGTAAATGTCAGTTTGATTTGCTAGAAAATGTCCTTAAAGGGACTCCTCCAGATCCCCTCCCACAGCAACGTGGGAGCTGTCTCTCTCTCTCTACCTGCGCAGATATCTCCTTTGGTTTCCCCTCCCACAGCAGCGTGGGAGCTCTCTCCTTCTCTTTTTCTCTCTTTCCCTGCCTAATAAATTGCTTCTTTGCAAAACTAAAAAAAAAAAAAAGAAAAAAAAGAAAAAGAAACAGATAACGTCCTTAAATTTCCCCTGACAATTATTTTCTCTCAGCACTTCCAAGATATATTCCCACTGTGTTCTATATTTTTCCACATTATTCTGTTGTATTCTGGATTCCACTGTTGCTGTTGAGAGCTGGCTTATTGCTTTATAGGAATTTTTTTTCCATATTTGGCTGCATTTAGAGTCTTCGCTCTGCCTTTGGTGTTCTGCAGTTTGTGAAATTCACTACGAGGTGTTGAGATGTGGATATCTTTTCATTACTTCTGCTTGGCATTCATTCTACATTCAATATCTGAAAATTCCACCACTTGGTCTTAATAGCTTGATTCTGCAGTTACTTCTATTAACTTCAATTCCCATTCACTTGTTTTTTCCTATGTGTAGTGAGTTTTTATTGGGACCTCATGTCTGCGGAGGTAGCTCAGTTCTGAATGATGTATTACAGTTTTTCTAGACCAAACATTTGCTTTTTTTTGACAGAGTTTTTCTCCATCACTCAGGCTGGAGTTTAGTGGTGCAATCATGACTCACTGATGCCTCCAACTCCTGGGCTTAAGTGATCCTCCCATCTCAGCCTCCTAAGTAGCTAGTAATACAGCCACACACCACAATGCCTGGCCAATTTTAATTTTATTTTTTGTAGAGACAGGGTCTTGCTATGTTGCCCAGGCTGGTCTTGAACTCGTGGCTTCAAGCAATTCTCCTCCCTTGGTTTCCCAAAGTGCTGCGGTTTACAGGTGTGAGCCACTGTGCCTGACCTTCACTCCCTTCTTTGTAGCTCAGCAAAAAGATACACAACTTCAGGTTCTGCTCTTCAAAATATATCCCTGGCTTTCTGGGACTGGCAGTTCTTATCTTACAACTGATCAATAAATAGATATATATATGTCACCTTGTCCTTTCTCAGGCTTTCACTGTGGTTGTCTTGAAGAGCAAAAGCACTTTTGGATTTATGGGCTGTTAAGGAGAAAAAGGAAAAAGGAAATAAAAAGCCAGAATAGAATAGTAAGGTGACCACATGGCAGAGACTCCTCGGCAAGGAGTTCAAGCAGCAGAAGGTATAGATGGCAGTTCTCTGGTCTTGCCAAGGAAGTCAGAGTTGTTGTGTAGACTAAATGAGACAGTGTGAGTGAGAGCATTTTATAAACTGTAAAATACCTGGTGAATGTGAGGAGGTGGTAGTGAGAAACACCTCCAGCAGCCTGGCTGGCTGTGCCACTCACTGGTGCCCGGCTCAGGGTCTGAAAAAATAGGTGGGGAGGGAGGAACGTCAAAGCACATTCTTTTGAATGAATCTGTAATAACACCACCACCTCCTCACACTCACCAGTCACTTTATAGTTTATAAGATGCACTCACTCAGACGGTCTCAGTTAGTCCATGCAGCAACTCTAACTCCCTTGGTAAGACGAGCCATTTGCTACCTTCTGCTGCTCACTGCCAGCTCACCTGTGCTAGGCGTGGGACCAGCAAGGGCACCTGGACCCTACTTTGTCAGACAGTACCTACAGAGGGGTCACAGTCCCCCTCCTGCCATCAGAAGCTGCCCTGGCCAGATGCAGCCATATACACTTTAGTTACATTTGCACATTTAATCTTTGCCATAGTCCAGGAAGTGGTGCTGTCCTGGAGGGGACTGGGGCCCAAGGTCACACAAGCAGGGCATGGTGTGGCCTGGACATGGTAGAGGACACTTGTGGGTCTCTCCCAAAACCAGATTTCACACCTGAGGGCAGGGGCAGGTAGAGGCTCCTAGAATGTGCCCAGAGGGTGGCCTGCCAGAGCGTCAGCCAAGGTCTGCTTGGGGAATTAGAAGCCTTGATGGGGACATCATGCCTACAGTCCCATGGAGCCCATCAGTGACCTCTCTCTCTAGGTGTCAGCTATGGCTTAGGGATTCCTGTCCTACCTTTCATGACAGGCCAGGGGCCCCTGAGCATTTGGAAATCTACTCAAGCATTGTGGGAGCCTTCCTGCCGTGGCTTCAGTGTTGCAGAATCAATGATGTGTGGAAGAAAGTCACTCACTTCCTATTTCCACATCCCACTACCTCCTAAATAGTAGAAAAGATCAGAGCCAAGGAGTACAGGTGGATTTAAACCCAGTACAGTTTGTTATCTCATTTCTGTCTCAAGTAGTTTAGGTTGAATTCTTTCTAGGTGTGAAAGCTTTGAGTATTTGTTTTTACTATTTAATTAAAACTTATACTTAGTTTTCCAAATTTCCTGGTGGCCTAAACTGCCCTCCTATTTTAATGCTTATTTGTGTATTTCCTCAGAGCAGGAGATATTTTTCAGTGGTTGGGACTGGCCTTCAAAGTGGAGAAATATTTGATTACAGTGAGCCATTTAGAGTGAGTATATTTCAAGTATAACTTTGGCAGAATCCTTTCTTTTTATAAGCAAACACACACAGTCATGCATACTTTTCCCAAAAGGCTGAACTTAAACTTGAAAGGACTTCCTAAGGAAGGATGGAGCTTGACAATAGGTGTGTTAACCCATTATTTTCTAGAACATGGAGAAGAGCCCCCTTATGTTTAGAAAGTTGGTTAAGACTAGAATATAAGAACTGGGGTAATAACTCCCAAATTGGGCTCTGGGAAGAAATAGCTGACACCAGGTTTGGAGAGGGAGATTGAGCCTGGACGTTACCACAGCAGATAGTGAGAAAACTTCCAAAGGCTACTGGGGTCTGGTCAAAAGGACTCAGCAGGCTCCTGCTGGCGAAAGATGAGACTGCCTGAGCTTCTGATAGCTGGATTGGAATGCACCAACTAAGTTGAGATCCACAGGTTCAAAATGAAACTTAAAACAAAAACTTCTTTGGTCACTTTTGGAGGATGCTCATTATTTTGAAAACTGTTTCAAAGGAAAAGAGGCAAGCAAAAAATATGATATGGGGGCAAAGAGCTTATTAAAAACATGGATGCAGCTCGGTGCAGTGGCTCATGCCTGTAATCCCAGCACTTTGGGAGGCCAAGGAGGGTGGATCACCTGAGGTCAGGAGTTCGAGACCAGCCTGGCCAACATGATGAAACCCCGTCTCTACTAAAAATACAAAAATTAGCCGGACATGGTGGCAGGCACCTGTAATCCCAGCTACTTGGGAGGCTGAGGCAGGAGAATTGCTTGAAGCCAGAAGGCAGAGGTTGCAGTGAGCCAAGATTGCACCATTGCACTCCAGCCTGAGTGACAAGAGAGAAACTCCATCTCAAAACAAACAAACAAACAAACAAACACACACACACACACACACCATGGATACCTGAGCACTACCCTCCAGGCAGCACTCTGAGTCATGCTCTTCCTAGAATGCTTTGCGGACTTGAAGAAAGTCTGGGGCTCGGGGTCCTGCCTAGAGATTCTGCTTGAACAGGTAAGGGAGGGTGCATTGTTGAAAGTTCCCCAGACCATGTGACCGGGGCTGAGGAAACCCAAGCCCAGCTCTCTGCCTCCACTCTCACCCTCAATCCATGCACAAGGCAACAGCATTCCTCTTGGATTTGAATCCCAGCTCTGCCTGGTGGGCAGGTCATTGGACTCACCTGTGCCTCTGTGTCCCTGTCCATCAAACAGAGGAGGTGGGGTCTTGCTGGCTCCTCTATCATCCGGTCCTTGTGAGGGTTTGACAAAGTTCTCTGGCACACGGTGAGTGTTGGCCGTAATGACCATAACCATGTGGAATGGCACAGAGGCCAGGAGGGGAGTTTCCGTGAGAAAAACCTGGAGGAGGAAATGTCCCTAAGGGATGGGAAGTTCACTCCTGGGAACAAGCAGCTGGGTTGGTGAGATAGCACTGAGATGGGAAGGGATAAGGAGGATGGCCTCCGGGGAGAGTGGATCTGCTCCGTTGCACGGAGCAGCCAGAAGCCTCTCATGGGCAGGCGGGGGCTGCTGCAGGGGCTGGGCTGCTGCTGAGGAGTGATAGACACTACCCATACACTGTGACAGACACTACCCACCCACTGTGACAGACATTACCCAAGTAATGACCCTCTGGGAAGGGCAAACAAGGTGTCACCAAGATGCATGCTCTCAGGTCAGTGTGGCAGGGCTCTGGGCTATGGCTGGGAAGTGTGGGTTTGGGCTGGGGCAGGTGAGGAGCTGGGAAGTAGGGAGGAGCGGGTACCCTGGCGGCAGGTTTTCTGCATAGCCAGGCATTGCTTCAGCATGGCAGGTTTCATGTGCTGCCAACCCCAGATTCCTTCTCTACTTGCCTTCATTTCCATGACAGCTTTGCCTCTCCTTCCCTTCTCTGGTACTCGCGTGACTGCAGGCTGTACCAGGAAACCTCAAAAACTTTTGGCTGGGAGAAAAAGGCCCAAATCAAGATGTGCAAGTCTCGTGCCTTTAGCACACTCGGGAGTGGGGGTCTCCTAGTCCCACCAAGGGCCCGGAAGGACTGGGCTTCATGAAGGACACAGGCAGGTGTTGTCCCTGAAGGTAACCTAGATGCCACGAAGCCTCCCTTTGACAGTGTGATGTTTCAAGATGAAGGAAACTATTGACCCTCACATTCAAGAGTGCACAGTACATGCTGCTTTCCAGGGTCTCTTGTCCATTACATACTTCCCTTGTTAAACAGTGTGGTTAAATGCACATCACAAAATTAACCATCCTAACCATTTTTAAGTACACAGTTCAGCTCCTTTCTGTTCCTCAGCTGCTCCTGGAAGAGCCAGTCATAAAGGGGGTCCTTGGCACCTATAAGCAGTCCTAGGACGGGGCCGACAGTGTGCCGAGCCTCCCTGGGGAGTGCAGGAAGCACAGTGCGAGAGGGGCCAGGAGTCAGAGCCAGGCCTCCCCTTCCTGTGTCCTCCTCCCCCAGGACCACATCAGCCAATTCAGACTGACTGCCCCAGCTTTTTATTGACTAAACAGCAGTGATTTACAACGTCACATAAAATGGATTAAGTAGAACAATCTCTTCCATCTAATGTCTAAAGGCCTTTTTTTCTTGTCTCTCTCTCTCTCTTTTTTTTTTTTTTTTTTTTTTTTTAAAGTACAAAATTAAACACTGAACATTTTGGGGAAATTTTCCCGTTTTTTCTACCGAGTACCTTAGAAAAGTTACAAAGTACAGAAAGGCAGTAAAGCAGCCAGGTGAAGGCGTCCTGCTCCCTCAGTGGCCCTGAGGCTGGGTTCCCACCCACCCTGGCCTCCTGCCTGGTCTCCTCTTTCCCACTCTGTTTGGCCCAGTTCCATGGATTAACTTCATATCCCTTCCCATGTTCCCAGGAATTTGCCAGATGAGCCCTAGACTTGGGCTTAGGGGAGGTCCTCACACCCTCCTCTTCCACCAGGAACCTATAGACATTTTGTGACCAGTAATCATGTTCCTGCCTGTAGGTCCCCAGTCACTGAGTCCTAGTTGATTGACTGCCTGCTCCTCTTCCCCCAGCCCACCCCCAGCCTATCTATGACCAGACCCTGCAAGGCAAGGGACAATGTCACCAAAGTCACTTCCTCCAGGAAGCCACCCTTGACTACCAAGCCCCCAGCACACCTCCCTTAGGGTCACTCTCCACTTTCATTGTCTCTCTTTGTCTCTGTCTTGCCTCCTGCCAGGACCCTGAGCTCTTGGAAGCAGCACTGTGCCCTATGGTCTCTGTGCCCTGGAGTACAGCACGGAGCCTGGCATAAAGCAGGTGTTTGATACGTGTTGCTCCCCAACTCGAGAAAGAAGGCGGCTGCTGGACACATCAATTGCTAGTCGCTCACAGCCTCAGTGTCCTGGGAGAGATGACTGTGAAGGTGGCATCACCTGGCACCTTCTGGGCCTTCCACCGTGGCCCAGCCTCAGACCCGGTTCCTGTCAGGAGCCTGGACCAGATGCTTGTTAGTTTCTTCCCTACTGGTTTCCTGCTCCATCACTGAGCAGCCCCTAGACATTCTCCCAGAAGGGAGCAACCTTCCATCTGGACATCCTGGAAAGTCTTTTCCCACCTCTCTGCTTCTTCCATGACCTCACCTGCACCCTTCATCATCCTGAGATGCCCTACTGCCTTGGTACGCAAAAATGTGCTGTCAGAGAGAAGGGGGCTCAAATACACACACCTCTGCCACACCTCCCCCAGCGTCACTGTGGCAGAGAGAGGGTCCCAATGGGCAGGTGGAGAAAGCTGTAAACAGTGGCGAGATAGAGAAGCAAAGCTCAGAGAATCTAGCCCAGGCGAGGGTCTGAGTGAGGCCTGAAGACTCTGCAGTCCCAGACCCAAGGTACCTGGCCCTCTGGACGGGAGCCCACTGAGTCCGCACTCTGTGGCCCAGCTTGTATCTTCTAGGGACAGTTTGCCAGGACTGAGGGACAGGCTGGTCTCTTCAGGAGGCGATGGAGGCCTGAGGCCAGGGGATGGTTGGCAGGATGGACGAGGCAGGGGAGAGGCTGGAGAGGCCAAGAGATGCGGGGGCCCTCGGAACGCCTCCCCAAGCCTCTGGCTCTTGGCCTTTTACTTGCTAGTCTGGACAACACTCTAGAAGCCTCTCCTGACTCCCAGAGATCTGCCCCACCCAGGGGAAAGTTCTCCAGGGAAAAAGCCACTGGGTCCAGCAGGTCAGGCTGCCTGGGCCCTCCCTCTTAGGCTCCACCACAGCAGCCAGTGGCTTCCTTCAGGGTACCCGCCATTTCTGTGGGCCCTCCAGGCGGGCTGGCTCTCTGGCAGGGTGCCTGGCTGTCTGTCTTGGCTGAGTGTCGAGGGAAGGGAAGGCTGCTTGTGGACTGGCTGGATGGTCATGGAAAGACCAGGGCTGGAAATTCAGACACAGGCAGAGCCGGGGGTGGATGAGGGACTGGGCCAGCTTGTTCGGAGGGTCTCTGTGCTCTGTGATGTGGGCTCCCCCGGAAGCTGGGTCCTTGCCAGATTCTGGCAGTGGTAGACTTGGAGCGAGGCTGGGGTGTTAGGAGAGGAGAAGGGCTTCCTGCCGCCTTTTCCGGGCTTGCTACTATCTCCAGCAGCAGCAGCAGCAGCAGCAGCAACAGCTGAAGATGAGGATCCCTGTGCCCTTTCCTTGGGGTGACCACTGTCTTCCAGCACCCCCGCACAGGTCTGTGCACCAGCGAGGCAGGGATTGCTCTGTCTAGAGGTTTGAGCATCAGACCCTGTTGCCCTTCTGTCCCTGACTCTGGGGGTGGGTGGCAGCTGCTGCGAGTGATTATTATTCTCTGGGTTATTCAGCACCCCCTTACTGCTCTTTCTGCCTTCCAGCAACTGTGTCAACAAGCCCCTGTACTGAATATCCTCCGTGTGAAGTACTGGTCTTGGCTTCTGTTTCCTGCTGGACTGTGACGGGCACAGCAATCTTTATTGGTTCCCTTGGCTGTTCTCCATTTCTTTCATTAGCCATCAACCTCCACAAGGCAGGGGCCATGTCTGTCTTGTTCATCTTTGTATCACCAGTGCTTGGCAGATGGCAGTAGCTGCCCAACAAATATTGGTTGAATGAATACTTGGGATTTAGTCTTCCCTTTCCCTTATGTCCAGGCTTTATATATTTACTTCCTGATCCTAGGCAGTCCTCCTCTTGTACAAGCAAATGTGTTACCCCTCAATCTAAGCCCCTCAAGAATGTCAGCCTCGTCTTTGAGTCAGCTTGTCTTGATGCCATTCTGGCTCCTGGGGCCTCTGGGCAGCTGTGGCTGTGCAGCCTCTGCTTTTCACTTGCCTCCTGCCCTGGGGTGCTGGTCACACACTCAGTGCATGTTAGTTGCACCATTCATTTGGGGAGAAGCCCATGCCTTACCTTAACCCCTTGGTGACTGTCTTATTTTTGTATCCCCCTAAGAGCAGAGCATAGAGTAGTAGCATCTCAATAAACACTTGCTGACTTACAATTTGTATTTGTCTTATAAGAGACCTTTTTTTTAAACTTTTGTTTTATGTTCTGGGACACCTGTGCAGGATGTGCAGGTTTGTTACATAGGTAAATGTGTATAATGGGGGTTTGTTGTACAGATTATTTCATCACCCAGGTATTAAGCCTAGTATCCATTAGTTATTTTTCCTGATTCTCTCCCTACTCCTGCCTTCCATCCTCTGGTAGACCCCAGGGTGTGTTGTTCTCCTTTGTGTGTCCATGTATTCTCATCACTTAGCGCCCACGTGTAAAGGAGAACATGCGGTGTTTGGTTTTCTGTTCCTGCGATAGTTTGCTATGGATAATGGCCTGCAGCTCCATCCATGTTCCTGCAAAGGACATAATCTCATTCTTTTTAAATGGCTACATAGTATTCCATCATGTGTATGTATCACATTTTCTTTAGTCTATCATTGATGGGCATTTAGGTTGATTCTGTGTCGTTGCTATTGTGAATAGTGCCTCAGTGAACATATGTGTGCATGTGTCTTTATAAAAGAATGATTTATACTTCTTTGGGTATATACCCAGTAATGGGATTGCTGGGTTGCATGGTATTTCTATTTTTAGGTCTTTGAGGAATTGCCACACTGTCTTCCACAGTGGTTGAACTAATTTACACTCCCACCAACAGTGTAAAAGTGTTCCTTTTTTTCCACACCCTCACCAGCATCTGTTATTTTTTGACTTTTTAATAACAGCCATTCTGACTGGTGGGAGATGATATCTCATTGGGGTTTTAATATGCTTTTCTCTAACGATCAGTTATAATGAGCTTTTTCATATGATTATTGGCCACATGAATGTCTTTTTTTGAGAAGTGTCTGTTCATATCCTTTGCCCACTTTTTAATGAGGTTTTTTTTTCTTGTATATTTGTTTAATTTCCTTAAAAACGCTGGATATTAGATGTTTGTCAGATGCATAGTTTGCAAAAATTTTCTACCATTCTGTAGGTTGCCTGTTTACTCTGTTGATAGTTTCTTTTGCTGTGCAGAAGCTCTTTAGTTTAATTAGGTCCCACTTGAGACCTTCACTTTCCAATAAGAGGTCCGGTGACCACCAAGGACAAAGTAGTAGAGGCTGACATCATGGAGCACTCACTCGCCCTGTCCTGACATGTCCTGTGAAGTCTGTATCCAAACCCTGCAGCTGTCTTACAGGATGCTGGTTTCTCTTTCCTGTTACTCCTTCTATTGTCGAGAAAACTGCTGTTCAGAGTGGTTAAGTAACCTGCCCAGGGTCTCACAGCGATGAGGCAGCAGAGCCAGGCAGGCTTTGGACCCCATCCTGATTGACTCTATTTTACTGAACCTGAACACACTGTGGTCTCCCAGAGTAGGGGCTGGGCCTGGCAGAGGGCAGCCAAGGTGGCCACAGCCAGTGTGGGAGGCTTACCCCAACTCCCATCCCATGGCCCCTCTTATCTTTTCTCCTGGGAGGCCTTGCTCTTTCCCAGGCCGAGGCCTTCCCTTTCCCTGTGTTCTCCCTTCCTTGTCTTCCAGGGAACACCCTCAGGCATCATTCCAACTGGACTCAGGGGTCTCATGGGCACAGAGGTTGCTGGCTCCCACGTTCTGCAGGAGAACAGAAGGGAAGAAAGGGCTGTGTCCTGTGGGAGCCTGGCCCAGGTTGGGAAGAAGCTGTGTGGCAGTGAGAGGAGTGAACAGAGGGAGAAGAGCAAAAAGTCAGAAGTGTGAAAGGCATATGATGAAATAAAACTGGGGCAAATTGAATTAACTTTTCTTGCTCCTGGAAGTATGGAGAGCTGACAGGGGGACAGAGGAAAGCAAGGGAGATGATTTTTCCTTTTGGAAAACTCAGCTTCTAAGGAAATCTTAGAAGGAAGGGGAAGATACTTGACTAAGTCCTGGCCTTATAGGAGCCCTGATTCCTTCCCACAGACCCATTCAGTCACTTTCAGTCTACACAGAGTCCTAGGGGATCCTGGGAGGCTCCTAAGACTGGCTTCAGTGAATTTCAAACAGGCTCTTTAAACAGAGTAAAAGCAGCTACATGTTAGAATGAAGGCTATACTGGCCATTTGGGTAAGACATGATAAATGTGCTGAACTGGAAGAGCTCGGGATGAACTTCTAAGACCTTATAGGATTTCCCTCTGACCCATGTACAGACAAGTTAAGCAGCTCAAAGAAAACATCCAACATCAAAATGTTTGCACTGACTCCCCTTTTAACTTTCTGAGCCCTAGAAATCTTCTTAGCTGTTTTTTTCAATGAGTCAAAAATCTCCTAAGTCAACTAGTGGCAAGGTTGACAGGTAAAGGAATTTACTGGACTCCCGTTCATAAAGCATTTCCCTGGTCACAGTCACCTGGGTGAGCTTGCAGCTTCCACCATTCAGCTTGTAAAATAGCTGAAGAGTCAGCTCATACCATACAGGTAATGGTATGGTCGTCCTTCAGCACCTGCAGACAGCTGGCCCAGAGTAAGGCAGGTCTGTGAGGCACTCACACTTGCTGCGTGAAGGAGAGAGAAAATAAATGGATGTCTGTTCTCATCTTAACAATCATCCATGCAAAGCTTCCTTACACTTGGAGGTTACATTTTGAAATTAATGTTGTTTTTAAATAAGAAATCTAAATTAACCAGTAAACTGCATAAAACATGAACTTTAATGCTACAATCTCATAAGTTACTAGCGGGAATGTAAAATGCAAAGTTATTTTCCAGCCGCTCTGGAAAACGGTTCATCAGTTTTGTAATAAAGCATATACTGCCGGGTGCGGTGGCTCAAGCCTGTAATCCCAGCACTTTGGGAGGCTGAGGAGGGTGGATCACAAGGTCAAGAGATCGAGACCATCCTGGTCAACAAGGTGAAACCCCGTCTCTACTAAAAATACAAAAATTAGCTGGGCATGATGGTGCATGCCTGTAGTCCCAGCTACTCGGGAGGCTGAGGCCGGAGAATTGCTTGAACCCAGGAGGCGGAGGTTGCGGTGAGCGGAGATCGCGCCATTGCACTCCAGCCTGGGCAACAACAGCAAAACTCCGTCTCAAAAAAAAAAAAAAAAAAAAAAAAAGAAAGCATATACTTAGTACACCCAGCAATCACACAAGGCATTTTCCCCAGAGAAGTGAACATTACACCCACAGAAAAGGCTGCACACGAGTGTTCACAGCAGCTTTATTTGGAACAGCCCAGAACTGGAAACAAGCAAACTGTTTCTCAATGGGTGGATGGTTGCATGATCGCCAGCGAATCCATTCCACAGACGCTACTCAGCAGTAAGCAGCAGTGAGCTACTGATGCCGCTGCTGCTCAGATGGACTACAGAGCAGCGTGCTGGGTGGAAGAAGCCACCCTTGAAGCTCACATACTGCATGGTGCCACTGATTTACATGACTTTATGGAAATAACCAAATTATAGGGAAGGAAGTAATGGCTTTCAGGGATCTGTTTAGAAGAGGGTGAGGGAGGCTGGGATGGGGGAGGGACTTCCTAAAATGCTAGCACAAGGGAGCTCTTTGTGGTGAGCAGCAGGCAGCTGTGTGGCTTGATGTGGTGGTGATTTCCTGAATCCTCACACTTTAGAAAAGTGGAGCTGCAAGGCCCCAAGGGCAGCTTCCTGGCTCTGACACTGTACTATCTTTAGAAAAGCTGCAGCCACTGAGGGAGGCTTGGGATGGTACAGAAGGCCTGTCTGAGCTATCTCTGCAACTTCCTATACATCTATAATTACTACAAAATAAAGAGTTTAAAAAATGTGAATTTTAACGACGAAGACCTGAAAATCAACTATTTTAGGCAGCAATCTATGAGAGCAGGATCAGGGAAGCAGAGGTGGTAGAAACTGCAGATTCCCGTGGCCTGGCCCATTCAAGTCTGTCATCATCAGGAAGCACAGGGAAGCCAGCCTGGCCAGTGGGATGGTTTAGGGCCTAGGAGAGCTGGGGGAGCAGCTTGGGCCTCCTTTGAGCCCCTGTCTGACTCTGCTTTCCTGGCGTTTTTGGCCCTTTGTTCATATGGAAGGTCAACAGCATGGGCCTGCTCTTGAATTCCGTGAAGAGGAAGGTCCTCCCTGGGCTGCCCCCACCATGGACAGCATCTGAATCTCAAATCCCATGACTGGATTTCACATTCTCTGTCCCTCTTTGCTGGCCTGGTGTTATGACCCACTCTCTGAACTCACATCCTTAGAAAAACATAGGCCTATCCATGAGGCCTCAGGCCCTGAGACAGAATCTGCTGGGTCCCTAAGGCCTGGTGCTCTAGGGTCAGCCCCAGTGGGCAGCAGCGGCTGTACCCCCAGGAGACTGAGGCAGAGGGGGTCTGTGCTAGGCTGATTCTGCATTCGCCTTTCCAGCCAGCACATCTTCTGCTCAATGGGATTAGAATCGCCCACCCACCTTGATGTTCTCCCCTTTTCCCATTTACCTCCCCATCCCTTACCCCGGATGTAAGGCAGACATGATTCTATTTCTGTGATAGGAACACTAATTTATGGGAAAAGCAGGTGCAGAATGGGCGGTCCAGAATAACCCCATCAAATAGGCACATATATGAGTATAGGCACAAATATGGATTGCATAATATTTCTGTGCTTTCACAACTTTTGATAATGAATAGGATTACTCATAAATTAAAAATAAATGGGCTGGGCATGGTGGCTCACACCTGTAATCCCAGCACTTTGGAAGGCCAAGGCAGGCTGATCACCTGAGGTCAGGAGTTCAAGACTAGCCTGGCTAACATGGTGAAAGCCTGTTTCTACTAAAAAATACAAAAAATTAGCCAGGCATGGTGGTGTGCACCTGTAATCCCAACTACTCGGAAGGCTGAGGCAGGATAATAGCTTGAACCCGGGAGGTGGAGGTTGCAGTGAGCCGAGATCGTGCCATCGCACTCCAGCATAGGCAACAAGAGCAAAACTCCGTCTCAAAAAAAAAAAAAGTTGTAATGAGGAAACATCAGACAAGACCAAATGGAAATTCATTGTACAAAAATAACTGATCAGAACTCTTCAAAAGGGTCAAGATAAAGACGGAAGTATTGTCCCAGATTAAAGGAGCTGAAGAGCTAGGACAGCTAAATGCAATGTGGGATCCTGGTTAGGACCCTGGACCAGAGAAGCAACATTAGTGGGGAAATGAGCAAACTGGAGAAAAGTTTATAGAATGCCTGACAGTACAGTATCAGTGTTAGTTTCCTGATTTCAAAAGTTGTACCATGGAAGATGTGGGCATTAAGGGCAGCCGAGTGAAGAGCACACAGAACTTTCTGCACTATTCCTGCACTATTCCAGTGTTACTTAACAATACAAATAAAGAAGATTGGACTAATGTCAGTTTTGATTGTCATTGAGCCCCTCACTCCCTTACCAAACCTCTTATGCCCCAGAGCCAAACAGGAGCATGCACTTTGCTCTTCCAGGAGTTCCACTGGCAGGAGCTGGTCAGGTGGGAACCCCGAAGATCGTCTCACAATCCTCCCCTTGGGTACTTCCCTGATTCTAGAAGCTCCGTCCCTCTAGCCTCCCGTCAACTGCTCTCCCCTGGCCTCTAGGCCTTTTCCTCTCCTGCTCCCCATTCCCAGCCTGGAAATGCCTGTTCTTTGAGGTCCAACTCTCAGTGACAGTTGGACTCTTCACTGATCTGGACAGACTGACCTGGATCCCTTCCTGGGGCCACCGTCGGACTGTGGGGAGGAAATGCTCCTGAGTCTCTCCCTGACAGCCAGGAAGCCACTGGGGGCTTGCAGGACCTACATAGAGAGCAGGCTCAATAGGAAGAGGTGGAGTCAGCTAGTACCCTGGGTGCTCATGCGGCTGCTTCAGGCGGGGGGCACTTGGGGGGCTGGCACACAGGACTCACCAGAGCACAACAATGTCACCACTGTGGCAGGATGCCCATGCTTGTGCCTGGGGTGGCAGCCCTGGCAGGAACCTGCCTCTGAGGTGGGGCTTCAGCTGGAGCCACCGAGATGCTAGGCTCTCCCTGCCTGGTTCCCTTTTTGGTTGCCATCAATGGCCACCCTTTAGCCAGTTTGCTTAAAAGTCACTCAGTCAGGCCCAACCTTCTAGGCAGACGAATGAGAGTGAGAAGTGCTGGTCATGTCTAATGTAAAAGAGGATTCACTGTCTGTCTTTTCCTCCCTGCTCAGGGACAGCACTGCCAAATTAAGGGTGGGCAAGAGAGTATCACCCATAAGCTAGTTATTTCAGAAGGTGTTGGAAAAACACATTCCTTTGCCCTGATTGGAACCTAGACTTGAGTGTGCCCCTCAGTGAAGAGGGTGTGGTGCCAGCTGGCTCAGAGGGGACTTGAGCAGCTATGCAGATGAAGCATGCCAGGCTCCGCAGAGATCATGGCCACCCTCAGCTGTACAGCACCCCAGAGTGTAACACAGCGACATGTTCTCACTTGTAACCAGGGTGCCTCACATGACTGATGGCAGATGTTGCCACAAGCTACCTTGTGTGTGAACCCAGCAGAGCTCAAAGTCAGCTGGAATGGTAAGTAATACTGAAGACCTGCTCTCAGAAGGAAAGGCACAGCCTCTCCACTTCAAACTTCAGAAAGGCACAAATAGTTGTACAAAAGAAGCAATGTAATAAAAATCCATTTCCAACATCTTCCTGAGAACCCTGGCCTGGTATTTCAGTAGTGCTCCCCCAGCTTCTGAAGCCAGTGGCCTGCCAGTCCCTGACTCACAGTGGATTTTGTTTTGGAGGAAAGCCACACTTGCCACCTAAGGGAGGGCACAGAGTGGGATTTGCCAATTGCCTGCAGCTGCACCTGCTCTAAGCCTGGGTCCCTCTTCTCCTGGGAGGGGACTGCAGTTTGGTCTGGCCCCCAGGCCGGCTTCCCTGTCTCTTTCTCCCTCTGCAGGTGGCCGGGCCACACTCACCAGCTCCCCAAGGGCACGGCAGGCAGGCAGGCATAGCAGGCGGTGGGTGGTTGCCCAAGGCCATGTTAGCCTGTGCCAGGCACAGTGGCTCTGAGGCAGCTGCCCAAGTGCAGCCGTCAAATATCACCTCCTGCCCAACACACCCATCGGACATCCCCGGGCAGGGAAAAAACTGGTCCAGCTGAGCAGGTCCTTCCACTCACTGTGGCCAACGGGTCCCCAGTGAGAGGCCCAGTGGCAGGGACAGCTCTGCCTGTCTGGGGGGTGGGTGTGGCACAGGCTGGGGCAGAAGGTGATCAGAGCTGAGGCTCTTTCCAGACTTTCCAACTTCATTACTTCAGGGGATGCCAGCTACAGCCACTGCCCTGGGCCCAGAGTGTGGGTTCGGGCTGCATGGCTGTGACTAAGGCTGTGTTCTGAGGACCGACTCTGAGCCAAGCTACCTGCAGACAGCCTGTCCCACCACAGCCTGCACATGACTGTCTCACCCTTTTCTAAGTGAGAAGACAGAATCATGGGATCAAGTCAAGGCCACAGAGCTGCTCACTAACAAGGCTGGGCCTTGCCCAGCTCCCTCCTCACTCACTCCCCGGGGGTGGGGGGCAGCTCTCAGCCCCCAGTCCCTAGTGGAGGGAGAAGCTGTCTCTTCCAGTGCATCCCTGGGGCTTGGTGTTTTTTTTTTTACTCTGGATCCCTCTCCCTGGTCCTCCTCTCCTCTTTTCCTCATGGGGCAGATGAAGGAAAGCACCCCCACTCTGGGAGAGGGCCACCCAGCAGACATCTTCACCAAGTGGAGATCCTTCTTAGCCCACCTCCCTGGCCTACCTCCCAGCCAGTGCCTCCCTGACAACTTGGCTTGGGGCCAAGCAGTGGAGCTGGCTGCAGGGTTGTGAGCCAGAGGAAAGCAGCTCCTTTCACACCAAAGACAGGTTCCAAAGACTGAACTGTTTTTCCCCTCCACCTTTGAATTGGTGAACCTTTATTTACCTGACCCACCCTGAAAGGCCTGGCATCCCAGAGTCTGCTCAGAATGCTCGGGGTTGGGGTGCCTTCTCCCTGCCTCTTGCTGCTCCCTGGTGTGGAGGATGTGGGGAAGATTGGCCTGACGGCTGAGATAATTGGAAGAGTCCACGTACTGACCCAACTAGCAGGAACAGTGAATTCCAGGGCCTGCTCTCAAGGCCACAGGTCTGGGGAGAGCTAAGGGAGAGAGGAGTTTGGAAAAATGAAGCCAAGAGCAAAGGCACTGCAAGGAAAGGCAACGGGCACTGCAAGGAAAGGCAACGGGCACCCCAGTGGATCTCAAACCAGATTGATCATCCCTGTTTCCCAGGCTACAGAAACCAGGGAGAAAGGGAGGCCCTAATACCACCTGCATCATCTTGTTTATAGGATTAATCCAAGGAAAGCAGGCACTTCTCCAGAAATCCCATTTCTTGTCACCTCTCCCAAAGACTGCAAATAAGCACTGTGTCACTCTTACAAACTGTAGGATACCTTTGATTTGCTCACGGATAACACGACACAGTGGAAAAAGCTTAAGGTAAAGGAAGAAGAAAAACAACCCTTTTGAGGCTCGTGTCTCATCTGTGAAATTTCATGGAGCTGATAACACAACCCACAGCCCCTCAGCCTCTCTTAACTTGAGAGGGTCCGAGCCACTTCCACCTTCTGAAGTGATTAGTATATTCTGAAATGAAGATATGAAAAATAAGTTTATAAAAATTTTGGTATATA
>NW_016108085.1:0-13981 GCF_001604975.1 Cebus imitator | reverse complement strand
TTTCTTTCTTTCTTTCTTTCTTTCTTTCTTTCTTTCTTTCTTTCTTTCTTTCTTTCGTTTCTTTCTTTCTTTCTTCCTCCTTTCTTCCTTTCGTTCTTTTTCTTTCTTTCTTCTTTCTTTCTAGACAGAGTCTTGCTCTGTTCCCCAGGCTAGAGTGCAGTGGTGCAATCTTGGCTCACTGCAACCTCCGCCTCCTGGGTTCCAGCGATTCTCCTGCCTCAGCCTCCTGCCTAGCTGGGATTACAGGCACTTACCACCATGCCCGGCTGATTTTTGTATTTTTGGTAGAGACGGGGTTTCACCATCTTGACCAGGTTGTTCTCGAACTCCTCACCTTGTGATCCACCCGCCTTGAACTCCCAAAGTGCTGAGATTACAGGCATGAGCTACTGCACCCTGCCATGGTGTTTTCTTAAATGCAACAAAGTGTAGCACACTAATTGGGTTACTTATAAGAAAACTCTAGGATTTGTAGTGCATCACATTGAGGGAGATCCTATACGAGACAGAAGCTTTGAAGTAGAAGAATAACATGTTTGCCTTCCAGTCCAGTCAATGTGTCTCTGGGTCTGCAGGTATGAATGTATTTAGACACAAGGTCAAAGTCTGGTGTGAGGTTGTGGGGTATGTCAGGCCCCAAAGATGGGTCTTCCAGACTCATCTACAAAGGGCCGACTGGTTTCCACCTCATGGAAATTGGTGACTTAAGAGTTTGACTTTGGTGACTTAATCCTGAAAAGCATGCAAACAACACTAGTACTGATGATTACTGTGATCACAGCTTTGTTTTTTCATTTGTGGTTGGAAAGGATTAAATTAGATAATATATATGAAAACATCTAGGAAAATTCTGGCATACAGCAGATGTTAATGAGTACTTGTTTATCTAATTGTAATACTAAAATCACTTCTCTTCTGGCTCTCTTTCCATTCCACTGCAAATCTTTGCTGGCAAAGTCAGACATAAATGAGCAGGTTAAGGTCCAGTCTGCCTTATAGAGTATGAGAAATGGACTAAATAACAGAAATACTACCAAAGTCCTGAGTGTGAGCTGTATTCCATTAATGATTTCTGTTTATATTGCTGCACACAGACTCGCATGCTCTCATTCAGTATCATTAATCACCAAGTCAGAACACTCTTGGCCTCCATGTTCCTGCCTATGATCCAGTGTTGCCTTTCATTCACAATTCACTTATCATTTTTTTTCTTTGTTTTTGAGACCGGGTCTCCCTGTGTCTGCCAAACTTGCTATCTGAATATTGGAATTCCCATAGCAAGTCTGAGTTTTCAGAGATACAATGTTGCCAAATCCATGTGTTCTTGAGTTTCAGATTGTGGATGTGGGAGTTCAAATAGTGAGGGATTCATCTGAAAACTTATTTGAATCCAGCTGGTTGACAACAACACAACAGTGGGGTTTGGAGAGGGAGAGTGAGGGTAGGATGGTGCACCTGTACACTTACTGTTGACTATGTGCCTGCCACAGGGCCACTAACAGCCCAGGCCACAGTACTGTCAGAATTTAAATACAAGAACAATTTTGGTGATTGTTTTGTGTGATTGCTGCCTACCTCTTGTATCATAAGGACAGAGATCTTGTCAGGATTGCTCTCACCACATCCTCAAAGCCCAGTGCTGTGCCTGGAGCAGAGGAGCTGCTCCATATATACATGCTGAATAAACGAATGAATGGACAATTGTAACCCTTAGATGCACAGTACCCTAAGTAAGTAGGTTTCTCTCTCTGCCTCTTTGTTTTAAGAAAATAGAACACAGCAGCCAGATGACAGCTAGCTCTGACCACCTCCGCATCCCAAGAAAGCCTCCCAACTGGCAATGCTTCACACAAAAGGAAGCTGAGCCAGTCCACAGCAAAGGATTTTCTATGATGCTGCAAACAGACAAAGCCCTCCACTGTCAGAGAACACGGCTGGCTTCCTCTTTTGTTAAACTGGTGAGTTTCTTAACTGCTACTGGGTTGGCAAGTCAAATTTACTCCATTTGTACATGGTATTATATATTTCAACTGGTTTTATGTGAGTTGCTCCAGCCTTGCACATTCAACCACAAAACCACTGAAGACTGAGACTATGCCTGCTTTTTAACGTCTGCCCCTAGCCATCCATCGCAAGCACCCAGGAAACAGAGCTGCAACATTTCTTACCTCTGCGGGCCTGACAGATAGGACGCTTCACCAATGAAAAGAGGCTGGGAAGGCAGGGAGGAGTGGGCCATGTAGTTCACAGCCCAGACTCCCCTCACTGCCCACCCTCCCATGGTTCTGCTGTGGTGAGTCCCCCCGGCCTCACAGGTAGGCACCACGAGCATGGCCACTTGGCGAAGGTCTGCTGGCTGCTCTGCTGCTGCCCGCCCCCATCACCATAGCTCTCACAATTAATTCAGTGTGTTGCTAAGTTACACTCCTTGACACAGAACCCCCAGGTACTCATTTTTAGGATGTTTTTGGCCCCCTGACAACCTCTTCCTGCTTTGGAAGCCAAAAAATGGCATTTAAAAAATCAAAGAGAGACAGGAAGATCACCTGAGATCAGGAGTTTGAGATCAGTCTCGCCAGCATGGTGAAACCCCGTCTCTACTAAAAATACAAAAAAAGAGATTCCACTGACTGAAGAGAAGGTGGAGTCTCTTAATGGCAGAGATGCCCACACTCCTGTGGGTCTGTCCCCTGCAGATGCACCTCACTTTCTGGCCTAAGCATGACTGAAGCTTTTTCTCTACTGTCCCTATACTTTTCTAATGTGTCAAAAACTCTGAAGTTGTGCACATTTGTCAACTTCCTTTGTCACATTCTCAAATAAGCATGGAAGAGTGTCTTGGAAAATACATCCTGAAAAAAGATTTCATGTTGTACATTCACTGAAAGAAACTCACTAGCATTTTTTTTCATTTAAAATGCCCCAGCCCTGGCGTAATGGTAAGAATAAGCTAAGTGCCCACATGAGAAGTGAGGACCGATCTAAAATGGATACCCTATCATCAAAATTGAAAGAGCTAGAGGAGCAAGATTGAACAAATTCAAAAGCTAGCAGAAGACAAGAAATAACTAAAATCAGAGCAGAACTGAAGGAGATAGAGACACAAAATCTCTTCAAAAAATCAATAAATCCAGGAGCTGGTTTTTTGAAAAGATCAACAAAATAGACAGACTGCTAGCCAGATTGATATAAAAGAAAAGAGAGAAGAATCGACTAGATGCAATAAAAAATGACAAAGGGGACATCACCACCAATTCCACAGAAATACAAACTTCCATCAGAGATTACTACAAACAACTCTATGCACATAAACCAGTAAATCTAGAAGAAATGGATAAATTCCTGGACACATACACCCTCCCAAGCCTAACCCAGGAAGAAGTTGAATTCCTGAATGGATCAATAACAAGGTTGGAAGTTGAGGCAGCAATTAATAGCCTACCTGCCAAAAAAAGTCCAGGACCAGATGGGTTCACAGCCAAATTCTACCAGACATACAAAGAGGAGCTGGTACCATTCCTTCTGAAATTATTCCAAACAATTCAAAAAGAGGGAGTACTACCTAACTCATTTTATGAAACCAACATCATCCTGATACCAAAACCTGGCAGAGACACAACTAAAAAAGAAAACTTGAGGCCAAATATCCATGATGAACATAGATGCAAAAATCTTCAATAAAACACTGGCAAACCGAATGCAACAGCACATCAAAAAGCTTATCCATCATGATCAAGTAGGCTTCATCCGGGGATGCAGGGCTGGTTCAACATATACAAGTGTATAAATGTAATCCACCACATAAACAGAACCAAAGACAAAAATCACATGATCATCTCAACAGATGCAGAGAAGGCTTTCGACAAAATTCAACAGCGCTTTATGCAAAAAACTCTCAATAAACTAGGTATCAATGGAACATATCTCAAAATAATAAAAACTGTTTATGACAAACCCACAGCCAGTATCATACTGAATGGGCAAAAACTGGAAGCATTCCCTTTGAAAACTGGCACTAGACAAGGGTGCTCTCTTTCACCATTCCTATTTAACATAGTATTGGAAGTTCTAACCAGAGCAATCAGGCAAGAAAAAGAAATAAAGGGCATACAATTAGAAAAAGAGGAAATCAAATTGTTTCTATTTGCAGATGACATGATTGTTTATTTAGAAGACCCCATGGTCTCCGCCCAAAATCTCCTTAAGATGATAAGCAACTTCAGCAGTCTCAGGATACTAAAGTCACAGTCACCATCACTCTATAATTTAGGATTTACTTGATTTTTTGTACAGACCATATTTTTAAAGAAATGTTTATGCAATAATTTGAATATGTTTTAAACCATAAATGAAATTTTTATAAGGAATACTTTTATATCTAAATTTAAAGAGAATTTTTTTTCAAAAACCAACTAAAGTTTTAAGTTGACGGTAAAGATTTCTATGAAAGCAAAATTTTGTCAAAAGCTAAATTTATGATTATTTTACTCAAGTGATTGTGAAGGATCCATCCATTCCACAGAAAGCTGAGGGCAGGGGCTGCCACTGCTATGCCACATTCTTTCTCACTTCACCCAAGAAGGCCCAGAGGTCTGCTCTGAAAGGTCAGAAGATTCATGAACTTCATCTGGTGACAGCAGGGCTTGGAGGGTGCCCTGATTTCTTTGGTTTAGCTTAAGAAAGTCAGTGGTAACTTTCCATTGTGCAGCCTCAGTGTCTTCTTCTGCCCAATTGCCTGGGGCAGGGTGTGGAATATAGAAGTGGGAGGATGCAGTCCTGGTAAACCAGGAGAAATACGGACTTCAAGAACACTTCATCTCTCTGGAAAGACACCACCAACAGAAATAACATCGTTATTTTAAAAGTGTTAAATTCAATGAAGCCTGTTAACTAAAGTCACCTAGGAGGTGGGATGGAGGGTGCCATTAGTGTCTGGCAGGTATTGGCTCTGAGCCAGCTGCTCAGGCAGGACTCAGCACTTCTGAAGAGGAAGTGAATGAGTCCCGTGAGTAGAGCAGAGCGGTTCTCCCTGCGAGCCTCCACATGACTCCATGGAGGGGGCCTCATACATTCTGTCAAGGGTGTGACAGTCTAATTCTGTTGACACTGGTGTGGTTCCAGGTAAACAGAACTAAAACAATGCCAAGTTGGCTGTATCTACTTAATTGCAGTCTATCAGAGGTAATGGTCATGTTAAAGAAGCTAGCAGCTGCTCTCATGGGATCCAGAGAAGATGCTGGCTTATTTACAGCAATGCCTGGGATGGAAGTGGGGGATCCTCTGATGATAAGGATATGAGACCCTCCCCAGATATCAAGAATGGTGCAATATCAACAGTATCCGCATCAAGCCCTGATGCCTGCAGGCTGTGGTGGGGGCAGAACTGTCCACAGGCAGCAGAATCTACACAGAGACATTGCTCAACCAACCACACATGTCCACACGTGGGTAGTGCCTAGAACCTGAGGTAGCACCTTGCCCGCTGCTAGGCTAGAATAGCACTAAACCTGCCAGTTTTGGCAAAGGTTACATGTATGTAGATGGCACTGATTAAATGGTGGCTCAAATAAGGATATGATCTATAAACTGTTATCCCAATTTTTAGGGGTTTCAGTTCATTTGTACGTTTAGTGCATTTGTTCGCCCATTTTCCTTGTAGATAATGCATACTTTAAGTCTGGATTGCCAAAGTATGTGGACTGTAGGCCAAAAGTGGACTGCCACCTCTTTGTGTAAATAAAGTCTTATAGGAAAGCAGTCACACCGGTCATTTACATATTTTCTGTGGCTACTTTTGCATTTCAACAGCAGAGTTGAGTAAGGTGACAGAGACCATAAGGACTGCAAAGCCAAAATGATTTTCCATCTGTCCCTTCACAAAAAAATTTGCCAAATCCTGGATGAGAGCAATCAAACCACTATTCACTGATTAAAGCAAGTTCTGATTGCTTATTACCATGATTCTGTAGCAATGTAAGCAGGAGCCATGCATTGTTTTCAAGGTATGATACAACTCAGGCCAATCTTTTTTTCCTTCTCGTTACCTGTTACAGGCTTTGAGAACTAGATACATTTTCTAAAATAAAAGAAATTAGATTTCTTTTTCTTTTATTTTAAAATTAAATAAAAAATTCCTCAAGAAATTTACATTCTATTACACATAAAACCTCAAGAATTTACTTGTCAATACAGACCTTTTTTTAAAAATTGTACTTTAAGTTCTGGGGTACATGTGCATAACATGCAGGTTTGTTACATAGGTACACACGTGCCATGGTTGTTGGCTGCATCCATCACCCTGTCACTGACATTAGGTATTTCTCCTAATGCTATCCCTCACCTAGTCCTCCCACCCCCTGATAGTCCCCAATGTGTGATGTTCCCCTCCCTGTGTCCATGTGTTCTCATTGTTCAGCTCTCACTTATCAGTGAGAACATGCAGTGTTTGGTTTTCTGTTCTTGTGTTAGTTTGCTGATAATGGTTTCCAGCTTCATTCTTGTTCCTGCAAAAGACATGAACTCATCCCTTTTAATGGCTGCATAAGTATTCCATGGTGTATATGTGCCACATTTTCTTTATCTAGTCTATCATTGATGGGCGTTTGGGTTGGTTCCAAGTCTTTGCTATTGTGAACAGTGCAGCAATAAATATATGTGTTCATGTGTCTTTATGATAGAATGATTTGTAATTCTTTGGGTATATATCCAGTAATGGGATTGCTGGGTCAAATGTATTTCTAGTTCTAGATCCTTGTCTTCCACAATGGTTGAATTAATTTATACTTCCACCAACAGTGTAAAAGCATTCCTATTTCTCCACATTCTCTCCAGCATCTGTTGTCTCCTGACCATGTGGTTTTAATTTGTATTTCTCTAATGGTCAGTGATGATGAACTTTTTTCATATGTTTGTTGGCTGCATAAATGTCTCCTTTTGAGAAGTGTCTGTTCATATCCTTTGCTCACTTTTTGATGGGCTTGTTTGTTTTTTTCTTGTAAGTTTGTTTTAGTTCTTTGTAGATTCTGGATATTAGCCCTCTGTCAGATGGGTAGACTGCAAAAATGTTCTCCCATTCTGTAGGTTGCCTGTTCACTCTGATGATAATTTCTTTTACTGTGCAGAAGAACTTTAGTTTAATTAGACCCCATTTGTCTATTTTGGCTTTTGTTGCCATTGCTTTTAGTGTTTTAGTCATGAAGTCCTTGCCTATACCTATGTCCTGAGTGGTATTGCCTAGGTTTTCTTCTAGGGTTTTTATGGTTTTAGGTCTTACGTTTAAATCTTTAATCCATCTGGAGTTACTTTTTGTATAAGGTGTAAAGAAAGAATCCAGTTTCAGCTTGCTGCATATGGCTAGCCAGTTTTACCAACATCGTTTATTAAATAGGGAACCCTTTCCCTATTGCTTGTTTTTGAAAGATCAGATGGGTTTTGGTGTGTGGCGTTATTTCTGAGGCCTCTGTTCTGCTTCATTGGTTTATATATCTGTTTTGGTACCACTACTATGCAATATAAACAAATTTTTTAACCTTTTCTTTTAACTGTTACATTAGAAAGCTTTATCTTTCAACTGGCATACATTGCAAATATAACAAAATCCAAGTTCAAATAATATTCCAAGATCTTGAGATGTGGAACTGGACCTGATAAAACAATCATCATCAAGCAAGCATGGCAAGATGTAAATAACCTGAAATGATAAAGAAATTAAAGTTATTGATAAAAATAAGGGGGTTTGATATTGTTTGAATGTATGTTGCTACCAAATCTCATGTTGAATTGTAATCCTCAGTGTTGGAAATGAGTCCTGGTGGGAGGTGTCTGGATCACAGAGGTGGATTCCTCATCACTTGGTGCTGTCCTTACCATAGTGAGTTCATTCTTGGAAGAAATAGCTTTTTACAAGTATGTGGCACTTGTGTTATTTCTGAGGCCTCTGTTCTGTTCCATTGGTTTATATATCTATTTTGGTACCAGTACCATGCAACACAAACATGGTCTTGCTCCTGTTCTGCCATATGAGATGCCTGCTCCCCCTTTACCTTCTGCCTTAACTGGAAGCTTCCTGAGGCCTCCCTAGGCCTCAGGGCTGAGGAGATGCCTGTGCCAAGCTTCCTGTATACCCTGCAGAACCATGAGTCCATAAAACCTCTTTTTGTCACTGAGCCTAGAGTATTGCTTTTTTTTTTTTTTAAAATGTGTATATATTTTTATTATACTTTAAGTTCTAGGGTACATGTACAGATCTTGCAAGGTTGTTACATAGGTATACACATGCCATGGTGGTTTGCTGCCTCCATCCCTCTGTCACCTATATTAGGTATTTCTCCCAATGTTATCCCTCACAAATCTCCCTACCCCACACTATCCCCTCCCTAGCCCCCCACCCCACAACGGACCCCAGTGTGTGATGTTCCCCTCCCTGTGTCCATGTGTTCTCATTGCTCAACACCCATCTATGAGTGAGAACATGTGGTGCTTGGTTTTCTGTTCTTGTATCAGTTTGCTGAGAATGATGGTTTCCAGATTCATCCAAGTCCCTGCAAAGGACATGAATTCATCCTTTTTTATGGCTGCATAGTATTCCATGGTGTATATGTGCCACATTTTCTTTATACAGTCCATCATTGATGGGCATTTGGGTTGGTTCCAGGTCTTTGCTATTGTAAACAGTACCACAGTGAACATACATGTGCATATGTCTTAATAATAGAATGATTTATAATCCTTTGGGTATATACCCAGTAATGGGAATCCTGGGTCTAATGAAATTTCTATTTCTAGATCCTTGAGGAATCACCACACTGCCTTCCACAATGGTTGGACTAATTACACCCCCACTGACAGTGTAAAAGCATTCCTATTTTTCCTCATCCTCTCCAGCATCCATTGTCTCCAGATTTTTTAATGATCTCCATTCTAACTGGCATGAGATGGTATCTCAATGTGGTTTTAATTTGCATTTCTCTAATGACCAGTGATGGGGAGCATTTTTTCATATGCTTGTTGGCTGCATAAATGTCTTCTTTTGAAAAGTGTGTTCATCTCTTTTGACCACTTTTTGATGGGGTTTGTTTTTTTTTCTTGTAAATCTGCTTTAGTTCTTTGTAGATTCTGGGTGCTAGCCCTTTCTCAGATTGGTAGATTACAAAATTTTTTCCCATTCTGTTGGTTGCTGGTTCACTCTAGTGATTGTTTCTTTTGCTGTGCAGAAGTTCTTTAGTTTAATTAGATCTATTTGTCTATTTTGGCTTTTGTTGTCATTGCTTTTGGTGTTTTAGTCATGAAGTCCTTGCCTATGTCTGTGTCCTGAATGGTATTGCCTAGGTTTTCTTCTATGATTTTTGTGGTGTTAGGTCTTATGTTTAAATCTTTAATCCATCTGGAGTTAATTTTTGTATAAGGTATATGGAAGGGGTCCAGTTTCACTTTTCTGCATATGGCTAGCCAGTTTTCCCAATACCATTTATTAAACAGGGAATCCTTTCCCCATTGGTTGTTTTTGTCAAGTTTGTCAAAGATCAGATGGTTGTAGATGTGTGGCATTAATGCCGAGGGCTCCGTTCTGTTCCGTTGGTCTATATCTGTTTTGGTACCAGTATCACACTGTTTTGATTACTATAGTCTTGTAGTATGGTTTGAAGTCAGGTAGCATGATGCCTCCAGCTTTGTTCTTTTTGCTTTGGATTATCTTGGCTATGTGGGCTCTTTTCTGATTCCATATGAAGTTTAAGGTGTTTTTTTTTTTTTCCAGTTCTGTGAAGAAGGTCAATAGTAGCTTGATGGGGATAGTGTGGAATCTATAAATTACTTTGGACAGTATGGCTATTTTCACTATACTGATTCTTCCTAACCATGAGCATGAAATGTTTTTCCATCCGTTTGTGTACTCTCTTATTTCCTTGAGCAGTGGTTTGTAGTTCTCCTTGAATAGGTCCTTCACATCCTTTGTTTGCTGTATTCCTAGATATTTTATTCTCTTTATAGCAATTGTGAATGGGAGTTCACTCATGATTTTGCTCTCTGTTTGTCTGTTATTAGTGTATAGGAATGTTTATGATTTTTGCACATTGATTTTGTATCCTGAGACTTTGCTGAAGTTGCTTATCATCTTGAGATTTTGGGCTGCGATAATGGGTTATTTCTTTATAGTAATCCAAAAATGGCGTAACACAGGCTTTTAGCCTTATTTGTTAGTGAATAGTTTATGACTTGGCATAATAATAAAAGTACTGTAAGAAAAACAAGGAGTATTTTCCGGGTCGCTGGGCTGTTTTTAACAAAACCCCACTTCCTCTAACGAGGAACACATATTTATTTAAACTTTTCCGGAGATAATGTATATTTACAACCTGGACTCTTGGAGTATAAACTCCTCGTGATTATTACCCAGTGATTACTGTAAGACTGTATTTATTTATCTTAAGGTCTTCGTTTTTCAAGAAATGTTTTCTATGTCTAAGAGCCAAGAATCCTTTGCTATCATCAAAATTGAAATTTGATACTATCTTTTCTTTTATCTTTACAACTTGGAAAATCCTGATTTTGAAGTTTAGAATCAGGAGTAACTTCTTCTTCTTGATCATTTTACATCTTTCTTGACTTATTCATAGACTCTAAGAGCTAAAAAGGATTTAGTGCAGCCATCTCACTATACATTTCAGAAAACTGCAGCCAGAGATGGTGAATGACTGGTGTAGAATCACATTGCTTTCTGTGCAAAACCAGATGTAAAGAATGAAGTAATCGAAGATTCAAAAATATTTAGAGAGATTTTGTTCGTCAAACTGGGTTAAGAGCCGAGTGCAGTGGCTTGTAACTGTAACTACTTGGGAGGCTAATGCAGGGGGATTGCTTGAGCTCAAGTGCTTGAGACCAGCTTGGGCAACATAGTGAAACTCTGCCTCAATTTTTTTAAAAAAAGAATGTACAATAACTTCTCAACCAGTTTATGCTTCAATGCAGCCATTCCGTTCCAGACATAAAGCCACAAAGCAGTGATAGTTAAAAAGGCAGAGCAGCACTCAAAAATAAGATGAATAAGTCAACAGACCACAGATAGAAGAATAAAGAGGATGAGACTAAAACCAGAGGTTTTCTGGGCTCTGTATGCAGAAGGAGCATGTGGTGGCAAGGAACTGGATTTGTGTGTTACAGAGGCTGAAGGTACTCACCTGAAGATAGAGGGATATAGATTGTCTTACTGCTTGAAGCCAGTTGGGGGGTGGGGGAAACCCCTCCTCATAGGAAGTAGTGAGCCTAAGCAAGTAGGAAGACAAAGACAGAGTCATGACACCAGGATCAGAGCCATGTCAACAAGTGGGGCTTTCAATTAATCAGTGACATAGCTGACATCATCTTAGATCAATAACTTTAAACTCTACTACAAGATCTGTCTGACCTGGCATTGCGGGAGGAGGGTGGGGTACTGGCAATAGCAACCACAGCACTACTACATAGAGAGAAAAGGCACCAAAAGAAAGAAGTGGAGTTGAAAAGATATTTGAGGAAATAATGGCTGAAAAGAAATCCCCAGATTTGCAAAAGACATAAACCTACAGATTGAAGACACTGAGCAAATCCCAAAGCAATTTATGCTTGGGTAAACCCAAGCAATTCATGCCAGATACACCATAAACTTCTGAAAATGAAACACAAAGAAAATACTTTGAAAGCAGCGAGAAAGAAACAACGTTTAGATTAACCAATAGGGGAAAAACAATTTGAATGACAGTGAATTTCTCCTTAGAAACCCTGAAAGACAGAAGGAAGTAGCACAATATTTTTCAAATGTTGAACAAAAAGAACTGTCAACCCAGAATTTTAAATCTAGTGAAAATATCATTCTGGAATGAAGAGGAAACAGAAACAACCTCAGATAAAGCCTAAGATAATCTGGCAGCAGCAGACCTTCCCTAAAAAGAATGGTGAAAGGAAATTCTCTAAATGGGATGTGATAAAAGAACCTTAAAGCATCAGGAATAAAGAACAATGGAAACAGTAAAAATATAAGTAATTATTGTAGATCTTCTTTCAGGTCTTTAAAATTGTTTGCTGCTGTGTTCTCAATGTATGTTTAGGAAATATTTAAGACAGTTATAAATGAGGGGAGGTAAAGAATTAAAGGGAGGTAAGATTTTATGCATCACTACAATGGAATGTTGACACTAGTAGACTGTGGTAAGTTATGTATGTATAAAATAATTCCAAGAGCAACCACTAAGAAATCTAGCCAAAGAGATATACTCATCAATAACCGCAGATAATTCAGAATGAGTAGCACACTGGAAGTCAAGAAAAAGAAAACAGGAATGAAAAAAAGAAAACAAAAAATGAAGCCGCAGAATAGAGGCTTGAGGCATCTCTGCAGTGTCTGCTTGCTTCTGAGTGTTCTGCAGGGCCTTCAGGAGGCTGCTTTTTTTTTTTTTTTTTTTTTTTTTTTTTTTTTTTTTTTTTTTTTTTTTTTTTTTTTTTTTTTTTTTTTTTTTTGAGATGCAGCCTGTCTCACTCTGTCACCTAGGCTGGAGTGCAGTGGCACCATCTCTGCTCACTGCAGCCTCTGCCTCCTGGGTTCAAGCAATTCTCCTGCCTCAGCCTCTTGAGTAGCTGGGATTACAGGTGCATGCCACCATGCCGGCTAATTTTTGTATTTTTAGTAAAGACGGGGTTTCACCTTGTTGGCTAGACTGGTCTCGAACACTTGACCTCGTGATCCAGCCACCTCTGACTCCCAAAGTGCTGGTTACGGCTGCTATCTCTGGGCTGCTTGGTCTGAGAGGAGCTGACCCAGCCATTACTGGAAGTGATATCTCATTAGTTTTAGCAGCAATGCATTTTATGTAGAACTAGGTTAAGATTTATTAAAGAAGCTCTCTTAAGCAAACATCATGAGTATCTGTGTGACTATGGAAGTTTGACATACGTTTGTTTTATAAATTAACTTCTATGATTTTGAGATAAGTGGTATTAATGTTATATGTTATTCAAAATAAAATTTCGTGTTTTGTTTTATGTTCTCATATAGGAGAATTGGGAAAGGTATAGGAAAAAGTATCAAACCAGATCTAGGAGAAAAAAAAAACAATTCAGCTCTTGTTGGTCGCTGAAGACACCTACTGGCTCGTTTGTGCAGTGATTTTGGGCAGAAAGTAGACGTGAATAACACAGGTTCACCTATTTACTCCCAGTTCACATGAAAGAAAGAAAGACATTTTCTTCATGTTCGGCATTAGAAGTATATTCAGCATGAGCAACACCAAGCCCACATCAATTCCTCCAAACTCTTTCGGTGCTCTCCATCTCACTGAATGTTGCCACCATCCATCCAGATGTGGAAGTCAGAGACTTGGTGTCACGACTGACACCCTGCTCTCCCTCCACCCTCCATAACCAATCCACCACCACATTTCGTTGGTCCTTATCTCTTAAATATATCTTTATCCACATCTCTCATCTCTACCTCTACCTAAGTGATCATCACCGTCTCTCATCCAGACTCACTCTTCTAAAGCACTATGTTTTTTCTCCGTATCATTCTAATTACTTCACTTACATTAACTCATTTAATCTCATATTGAAAGTGAGACAGAGCAAGGTCAAGTGATTTGGTCAAGGCCCTCAGCAAATAATGGAGCCAGGGTTAATCTTAAACCAGATGGCTCCAGATATTGTTCTCCTGAAGATGTCACTGGGTAGTTTTTGACTACTGTGTGGTGCCATATCCCCCCTAACTGGTCTACTCTAATCCTCTAATTCCATGGTGTATATGTGCCACATTTTCCCTGACCAGTCTATCATCGATGGGCATTTGGGTTGGTTCCAGGTCTTTGCTCTTGTAAACAGTGCTGCAATGAACATTCGTGTGCACGTGTCCTTATAGTAGAATGATTTATAAGCCTTTGGATATATACCCAGTAATGGGATTGCTGGGTCAAATGGAATTTCTATTTCTAGGTCCCTGAGGAATCGCCACACTGTCTTC
>NW_016108084.1:448933-455078 GCF_001604975.1 Cebus imitator | reverse complement strand
ATCTAAATTCTGACCTTGAGTCTGGAACTGACAAGTTGTGTGACCCTGAGCAAGTCACTTAACCTATCTGAGCCTTAATTTCCTTATTTATAAATTGAGGTGGTTTGAACACATTGCTCTTAAGATCTTTTCAGTTTTGTTTTTTTTTGTGATTTTGTGCTTTTTCTTGAAAAATTTCGGGCATTTTGCAATTATTAGTTATTGTTTGTACTTGTAAGGAAAAGCGGTTTGAGCCCTCTAGCATTAAATAATGAGAGATTGAGGAATTGGTGTTTTACATTAAAAATTTAATGGAAATTTTACACAGTACAAAAATATTGAAAGTCGAATGTTAGAACTCAAAAAAAAAAAGAGCTAAAAGTAGGTTTTGGTTCTTCTTAGCTGTTTATCATTCTAACTTTTTTTTTTTTTTTTTTAATGTTGAGAGGGTGTGTTTTTGTTGTGGAAAATACAAGGGCTTTTGTTACCACTCAGACCCAGAGTGAAATGTTTGCTTTGTGGTTTTGAATAAGTTGGCCTTAAATAAGTTATTAGTCTCACTAAGCCTCAGTTTGCTAGTTGTAATGTAAAATGGTCATAGCAGTGTGAATATATGTGTTAAATCCTAGACTTATTTTTCTACCCCAGTAGGTTGTACTGAAAGGATAATGTTATTTATGTTTCAGCATGTTTTGGTGAATCTTCATTTCCTTTCCTACCCCTTGTTTTCCCTCCTCAAAGTGGAGAAATTAGCACAAATTAATATCAGGGTTGTGTAGGCAATAAACATTTGCAAAGGTTAAGAAAGAGGAAAAGGAATTTATTTCTTCCTAGATTAGGAAGGATTTTTCTCCACACAGTTCTTTTGTGTCATTGACAACAGGTCCATTAGACCAGTTTGCTAACGTATTTGCTCTGCATCCAACGCAAGCTCATGCAATGAGTATACAGCCCATTCTTCCAAGACAATCTGGACATAGATCAGAGGGATATTTTTCTCCCTTCTGTGCCCTAGAGAGCTCATTGCTGGCTCACTCTTAGAGCCGAAATGAGATAATTTTGTCTGTATTTTGAGTGGATACCGTCTATCTTAAATGAGTATAGCCTTTTACAGTTTATGTGGCACTTTCACAACTATTATATTTGATCCTCACAATCCTCTGAGGTAATTATGGCAAAGTCAGAACTACAATTCACATCAAAATTTACCCAGCTCAGATTACAAATGTATTTCACTTAGTAACAAGTGTGTGTGTGTGTGTGTGTGTGTGTGTGTGTGTGTAGCTCAAAACAAAGAGGAAATATTTCCAAATCTCCCATTCGACTCTTGAGTTTCATGACTATTTTGTTTATAACCATTTGCTCTCTTCCACGTTTATTGATTTCCCTTACATCCCTTATACTCCACCCTATTTCCTTGCAGGTATACACCAGTTCTTGCCATACACCTCTTTTATTTACATTTAAATTAGACAGATCTTTTACATGGTCACCATCTCTCTCTCAGCCATTCTTCTTTTGGCCCATTTTTCAGTCACAGTATTACTGCAAGTTTGTCTGTACACTCAGAAGTTATTTTCTGGATTTAGATGGCAATGTGTTTATACATGAATCAGATAATAATGGAGATATTTTATATAAGGCATTAATGAGAAGTACTTGACTTTTTCTTTTTTACAATGTTGTCCTGGTAGCAAACACTATTAGTTGCTTTCAATACTGTTTACATGTGGATACTTGGGGATAACAATTATTATGGCACTTTCACAGTGCACTTTAATATTTGCCACCTTGATATGCATCTTTGCTGTCTTTATAATTTTTAAGTTGGTTGTTCTTACTAAATGAAAAAGCAAAAGATATACATAAATTTGTAATTCAAAGAAATAGAATTTTGTGTTTAACTGTTTTCCCTTAGTATTTTAAAAAGATTTTAAGCCCATTTTAGAAATGTGTTATCACTAGCTAAGTCCTCCTGAGTAGATTATTCTTATTTTCCTATAGAAAATGCAGAGACCTGAGGTGAACACAAGGTTCATAGGCATCCATTAAGATATATAACCATATAGATATTTTAAAACTCTGTCACGTTTCCTTAATCCCTCAGATCTATTTCTTCCCATTAAAACTATAATAAGCTATGCTTTTGTTATTGTCTATAGAATTTTCAAAGGATATTTTTTTTTCTGAAGATAAAAATCTTGTGATTGTCCATGGGCTCACAGTTTTTCCAAAAGATTTCTCTTTCAATATTGTTGTTCCAGCATGATGGTTGACATGGCATGTAATTACAGACAGAAGTTTGACTACAAAAACATATTAGTGTTTCTGTTAGTGTTGGCATAAGCTTGCCTTTTTGTTTAAACAATGGGACACGATTTAATTTTATCTCATTTGCCTTTTGTTCATCTTCAGTCCTTGATTTATTAACATTTTGCCAATTGAAAATACAATAAACAATGCCTTGCAGGAAGGTTTGATTCTGGGGGATCCTGTTGAGCATATTTATCATGAGTTTAAACATGTTAATCTTGACATTTTTACCAGTTATCTCATTATAGTGTTACATAATTGAAAGCCTTGAATAGTAAAAGTGAAACTTCTTGGAATATGATGATCCTCTTTCTATGTGGATTAAATGTTTCATATTCTCATCCAGGAAAATAGAGAAGGCATTAGTATAACAGGTTATTTATGACTGTTCCTTCATTCCACATAAAGCAATGATTAACTCCCTAATGGGAATATTCATAATCCCTTGGTAATTATTGGTATCAAACAGATCCACTTGATAACTTCATGATGATAAAACTCAAATTAAATGCAACTCACTCATAATATGTAATAATTGAAATGTAAGGCTGAGCTGAAATATATATATATATATATATATATATATATATATATATATATATAATAGATTTGCTTAGCAATTTTTTAAAAAGCAAATTGTGTGCCGTGGTTTAAAGCAGGGGTCCCCAACTCCAGGCCACAGACAGGTACTAGTCCATGGCCTGCTAGAAACTGGTCCGCACAGCATTTGGTGAGTGGCAGGCAAGGGAGCAAAACTCAGTTCCAACTCAGATCAGCAGTTGCATTAGATTCTCATAGGAGCACAAACCCTATTGTGAACTGCACATGGGAGGGAGCCAGGTTGCACACTCCTTATGAGAATCCAATATCTGATGATCTGTCACTGTATCCCATCACCCCAAAGTGAAACCATCTAGTTGCAGGAAAATAAGCTCAGGGATCCCACTGTTTCTACATTATGGTGAATATGTGATAATAATATAAAGTGCACAATAAATGTAATGTGCTTGAATCATTCCAAAACCATCCCCCCGTCCGTGGAAAAATTTTCTTCCACTAAACTGGTACCTGGTGCCAAAATGGCTAGGGACCAAGCGTTTAGGAAACAGATTGTCTAAGCACAAAACAACCCATAAAAAGCAAAACAGTTGTTAAAAATGAATTTTATGTGTTTATCAAATCTAAATAGACCGGGCCTTTGGTAACGATTTTTTAACTATGGTCCTCTTTGTATATTTCAAGTTAATTTACTGACTACTTGCAGAATGCAAGGTGGAATACTAGAGATACAGATAAGAAGAGTAAAATAAGAGCCATATCTTAATTTTGGAGAGGACATAGAAATTCACATATTAACTATTTTACAACTAAACAAAATCGACAAACATGTTTTCAGATACCAAATGAATGACTTGGAGAAAAAGGAGGGGCAGGAGCTGGAGTGTAATGGGTGGTTACATTTAGTTATATAAAGAAGAGAGTTGGTGAATTCCAGCACAAGGAAATAACTCAAAATGGAATTGGCCACACAACACTGTCAAAAACAGCTTAACCCAAATTCAGGGCTTATATTTGACAAGTGCTGGATGTTAGGGTTAGACTGCCAGTATGGAGCCAAATTCTGGAGGGCGATGCAAACCAATAAAGATTGGACTTTATTCTGGATATGACTGAAAGCCAGTGAAGGTACTTGAGAAGGGAAGTCAAATGTGATTATATAAAAATATTAATATAGTGGACATGTATAATGTGGATTAGATGGGGGAAATAGTGCAGTCACTTAGGAGTCTATTGTAATAATTCTGGTTGGTTGTGATGAAGGCTTGGACTGGAGTGGTGACGAGAAGAGAGACATATAGGAGCTGTGTCTGAATTGAGGAAATGATATAATTTGGTGACTTACTGAATATATAGGCACCTATCAGAAAGAGAAAGGAAGATTAAAAATGTCCCTAAGGATTTCTTGGATACTATAAAAATTACATTTGATTAATATTAACAAAGTTATGTAATGAAATATTTTCAGGAATATTTATGGAAAGTTGATTAGGACATGTTTAATTCATCAGGAAGTGATAAACTATGGTTATCTCTGAATAAACTGTGCATATTCTAGATTTTCCACACTATTAGACACTGAGATCAATTTATCTTGTTTGTCTCCATCATGTGTTCTTAGACTAACATTTGATGTTTATAATGTTATTTCCCTTCGAGAATTTGCAGGACTCTTCAACCCTTTACAATACAAGCCGAGACTACTCTGCATCAAAATGAGCTATGTCATCTCCGGCTTCCATTTATTTCTTACTACTACTCTATTCTACTACAGATATTCAACAGGTATTTTTATTTGGTGCTTATTAATATAACAAACCAGATTTCTTTAATTTGGAAGATGTTGCTTAGTCATTAATTTCAGTAGTTTCTGATGATAAACTTTATTAGATTCAGTTTTAACTGTATTTCTCCCAAACTGGAAGAAACAGGACTAGGACTGCCCAAAAGCCAACTTTGATGCGATCCTTGGGGCTCCTTATTCATAATCCTCTCTTTCGTTAGCTAACATGGTATGGCAATTGATGGTGTGTGGGAACTCAGTCACAGAAATCACATCCTCTTTTCTCTTTTCACCCTAATGTAACACATTTTATTGTTAACCTGACTACCAGTGGTGATAACTCAATAAGCATGGAGTGCAAAAAAAAGAGAGAATAAATAATAGTATAATTAATTACCTAGCAATTACATTTTGTTCAATGGTGACTTTGCCGTCCTGCATTGTCAAAAGAACAATACATCTCATTCTAGTTTTCTGCTGACATTTATGCACATGCAAAACACATTAACCATCATTCTGCCTATGGAAAATATCTTAATTCAGTATTTTAAACAATGAAAATTATTATTCTTTTGAGCACTAACTGTAAATCCTTAGACTACTTCTTCATTATCAGCTTATTAAGCAGCTGGTGGTTATTGAGTGCCTACTCTGTGTGAGGGACTATGAAGTATAACACAAAAGTATGTTACATTACTTTATTCAAACAAACATTTTTAGCACATATTGACAAATTCTGCCCTTTACCTACACACATTACAAGCTAGACAGAAACAAAAAATCGGCATAATATATAATCAAGTTCTAGATGGTTATATATTAGAATTAAACAGATTTAAATAGAATGGCAGTGGTTATTCTCACTATAACCAGAGAGTTATGATGAGGAATATTTCAATGTGCAGATTATCAAAATCTATTTCAAAAGTTCTAAGAATCTAAAATTTAAGAAGCAATTAGGCTAAACTGTTCTAAATTAAAATTTAAACAGAATTGTGACTTGCAGCTTTAATTATAGCAAAATACTATGGGAAATAATTTATAAATTATTGCTATATTTTGATTTTTCTAGATTGGAATCCCAGATATATTAAGTGTAAAACCTGAGAGTGATTTTTTGGAAATTATAGAAAACAAACATTTTGTTCCCAAATGAGAAAGCCATAGCACATAAATAAATGATTTTACATCTGTAATTTTTGAAATAATTTTTCCTTTTCTTATATTGGATACACAAGCATATTTTAATTTTCTGAAACAAAAAATAACAAGGCCTTTAATTAGAAAGTAATCATTTTATATAGGTACACTAGCTGAAAATAAGGATATAAAGACTTTATTTATTACTTGGGAATAGCAACTACTGAAGTTTAGCATGTAGAATCCTGAAACTTCACCAATCATGTGGTAAGGGATAGGGCAATTATCAAGCAAGTATCTTACATTCTGAATAAAATATAGCTAAGTGAATACATTTGGAAAAGAGAACAAAGCCCATTATAAAAAAAAATA
>NW_016108084.1:438897-448888 GCF_001604975.1 Cebus imitator | reverse complement strand
TAGATTTTGTGTTCTCACCACAAAAAGTAAGTATGTGAGGTAATGCATGTCTTAATTAGCTCCATCTCGTCATTCCACAGTGTATACATATTTTCAAACATATTGTACATGATAAATACACACAATTTTTGTTAGTTTAAAAAATAAATACATTTAACAATGAAAATTGCAAATGGCAGCCGAAATGAAAACATTTCAACTCTAAGCCAGTCTTTCCTTAGAATAAAGTCAAGAAATAATTAATCTTTGTCAAGACTTATTTCCCTTTCCTGTTTACACAGTGGAGGGATATAACTGCAGTGTGAAACGACATAATACTGCATGTGAAAGAAGCTTGTCTCATGTCCATTTGTAAGAAATTAGCCAAATTAGACCGCCAAAATGGAAATTCCACAGGCAATGACTCAGTGAACAGAGCAGCAGTTCATTCCAGGCGAGGTCCAATTTTAGAATATGCTGCCAGGAAGAGTGAGAACTACTTTTCCTCCCAATTTGTGTTGGCATTAGTTTGTTAATGCTAAACTTGGTACTTGATATTTCCAAAGAGTTGCAACAGCTTTCCCGTTAAAGTCATTTTATGTTCTTGTGCTTTCTGGGGCTTATTCTTATTTTATTTTAAATTATTAATAATAATAGGAATTGCATCAAATGTTATGACATGCTAGTAGAAGAGAGGATAAGCCATTATTTATTATTTTTGCCTCACTTTCCAAAATAATGTTGATTAATTAAAAATTGTTTTTCTCTTTTTTATGTGAGGGCTCATTTTGCCATTTGGATATGTCACTGTCATTTATGTACTTAGAAAGCAATAAGATTTAATAATAACATTGTTAAAATAAGTTTTTATAACTTTAGAAATGTGGCCACTTTGAAAATGGAGAAACCTATGCTAGCTGTATTATTTTTTTTTAGATAACAGAGAAGACTTATGGAAATGAATGAAGGGCAAATTCAATTAGAAGAAGAAGAGATTAATTTCTTACTAAATCAAATTCTGTGTTTATAAATTTTGCTGATAAATCTGCTCTTGTATATTATTCAGCATATTTTTATTCAGTTCATTTTTTAGAATAGTTTATCTAGAGCAGTGAGTCTGTGAAATCTAAAAATTTGACTAACTTGTATTATATTTCATTTTTACAGTAGGCACTGGATAGTCATTTTCACTGCTAAATCTGTGTACTAAATCTACTGAATATTGCAAAAACACACTAGATAGAATCTTATTTGCCAAGTGATTCTGGTTGTCATTCACCATAGATTCTTTTGAGATAAAAACAAATCCTTAAACATAAAATGTTGCTTTATATTTATAAAAATTATTCAGGATCCTTCTCAAAAGTAGAAATGAGAAAATAAAATAAATAATCAAATGGTTAAGTTTGCTCTATAACCAAGTGTTTTGGCCTAAGTGTCTTTGGTCGAAAACATCTGGATAAAAGCGCAGTGACAATTTTGGAGCATGTCCAGAATTTTTCAGTTACAGTTAGAGATTAAAAAACAAATCAAAGAGCTATTTTTGCAACACTGGTATCCTGTCTAATACCATCTGTCTTTTGAAAGTTTCTTGAAGACAGTAATAAGTAAAGAGAAAAGTTTTCCAAATTTTGCCTCTGACTATGAAATGCCACATTGTTTTCAAATTGGAGGCTATTGATTATTTTACATGATAATTTTAGTAGTTGCTGTTTTTAAATATTTCCACTGCAAATATTTTTTAAATAAATGTGAATCTTTGATTCATGCCTTTAAAATTGCTAATTATTTGATTTTTCTTTTCAAAATTGATGGATTATTCAATTCAATAAGCATCCAGATAACAACCTATAGATGGCTAGTTGTGAGGCTACATTGTGTATTTTAATAATTCCTTGATACAATTTTAAGTTACCATGTATTGAATTATAACTGGCTCTAAAATATTTTTTAATTGTAAATTTTGTTTTTATAACTTTTATTGAAATAACGTACTTTAAAAATATTACATACATTACAAAATTACTTTATTAATTTTTACAAAATGAATACACCTATAAAACCACTACTCAGATGAAAGAAAGCATGACTGGAACCTCAGAGCTCGCTCATATCCTTTGCTAGTCACTGCTATCCTGTACCAAAATAAATATAACTTGACTTTCAAAACCAAAAGAGGTTTTTATTTGCTTGTTTCTGTTCATTTATTATTATTGATATAAAATTTACATAATATAAAATTCACCATTTTAAAATGCACAATTCAGTCATTTTTAAAACATTCATAATGTTGCAGAGCCATCGCAACTGAGTAATTCCAGGAAACTTCTGCCACCCTAAAAAGAAATCCCATAATCATTCTCCATTCCCTCATCTCCAGGAAACCACTAATTTACTTTATGTCCCTATGGATTTGTCTGTTCTGCATATTTAATATAAATGGAATTATACAATATATGTCTTTTGTTTCTGACTTTTCTTACTAAGTATGATGTTATTTAAGTGCATCCATGTTTTAGCACTTATGAGTACTTCACTCGTTTCATGGCTGAAATATATCCCATTTTATAGATATACCACATTTTATTTGTTAATTAATTAATGGACATTGTAGTTGTTTCCACCTTTAACTATGATGAGTTTTTGCTATCAATATTTGTGTACAAGTTTTTTTGTAAATACATTAAAACTACAGATTGGCCTTGCTTATTTTTAAACTTTATGGAAAGTATATATTCTTTTTGTTTTTGACTTCTTTTACTCAACATTTTTTGTGTGTGAACTTCAGCCATGATTTAGCGTGTATGAACAATTTATTTATTCATTTTTCTTTCAAGAGATAAGTCTCTCTTTGTCACCCAGGCTAGACTGTAATGTCACTGTCATAGCTCATTGCAGCCTTGATCTTCTGGGCTCAAGGTATCCTTCCACCTCCGCCTCCCTAGTATCTGGGACTACAGGCAGAGGACACCACACCTGGCTTGTTAATTTATTTTTGTTGTGGAATTACAGTGTATCCTCACCCATAAAATTTTTAGATTCTGCTTATAGGCATTTATATTGTTTCCAGTTATTGGCAAGTGTTAATGATGCTGCTATGAACAGTCAAATAAATAAAGGGGGATAGAGCTGGGTATGTTAAATTTTAGTAAGTACTGTCAAGCAGCATTCCAAGGTGTTCATACTAATTTACACATTCACCATCAATTATGAGAGTTTTTAGAAGTGAGAACAAAAATATTTGTCTTTCTGTGTCTGACTTGTTTCACTTGAGATAATGACATCCGGTTCCAGTATTTCATTGCATATACAAACTACATTTTCTTTATCCAATTATCTACTGATGAACACTTAGGTTTATTCCATATTTTTGCTATTGTGAATAGTGCTGAAATAAACATACAAGTGCAGCTATCTTTTTAATATAATGATTTTTTTCCCTTTGGGTAGATATCCAGTAGTGGAATTGCTGCATCGAATGGTAGTTCTATTTTTAGTTCTTTGGAAAATCTCCATACTCAGTTTTTCACAAAGATTTTACTAGTTTAAATTTCCATAAACAATGTATAAAAGTTGCCTTTTCTCCACATCCTTGTCAACATTTGTTATTCTTTGACTTTTTAATTATAACCATTCTGACTGGGGTAAAATATTATCTCATTATTGTTTTAATTTACATTTTTTTCTGATGACTAGTGATGTTGAATACTTTTTTCACATACCTGTTGGGCATTTGTATATATTTTGAAAACCCTCCATACATGCCGTTTTTTCACTTTTTAATGGTATATTCTTTCTTCGTTGAGGAGGTTGAGTTCCTTGTATATATACACTGAACGCTAGTGCCCTGTTGGGTGTATAGTTTACAGATATTGTCTCCCATTGTACAGGTTCTCTGTTCACTTTATTATTTTCTGTGCTGTGCAGAAGAGTCCCATTTGTCTATTTCTGTTTTTGTTGCCTGTGCTTTTGAGGTCTTAATCATAAATTATTTGCCTAAACCTAGGCCCAAAAGAGTTTTCACTAGGTTTTATTCTAGAATATTTGTTTCAGCCTTACATTTAAATCTTTAATCTACCTTGAGTTGATTTTTGTGTATGGTAAGAAGTAGGGGTCCAGTTACATTCCTCTGCTTATGAAAATCAAATTTTCCAGCACCATTTGCAGCAAGTGTTCTTTTTCCAATGTATGCTCTTTTTGACATTGTCAAAGATAAACTGGCTGTAAATATATGGCTTTTTGTTTTGGACTCTCTATTCTGTCCTGTTGATCCATGTGTCTATATTTAATAAGAGTACCATGCTCTTTGGGTTACTATAGCCTTCTAGTATAATTTTAAGTAAGGTAAAGTGATGTCTCCAGCTTTGTTCTTTTTGCTAGAATTGCTTTTGCAGTTAAGATTTTTTGGGGATTTCATATGAAATTTGGGATTGTTTTTTCTAATTCTGTTAAAAATGACATTGGTATTTTGATAGGGATTGTACTGAATCTTCAGATTATTTTAGGAAGTATGATAATTTTAATGATATTAGTTCTTCACATCTTTGAGCATGGAATGTTTTTCTATTTGTGTCATCTTCAATTTCTTTCATCAGTGTTTAGTAGGGTTTTTTTGTTGTTGTTGTTTTGTTTGTTTGTTTTTTGTAGAGATCTTTTTTGTAGCTATTGTAAATGGGATGCCTTCTTGATTTTTTTTTCTCAGCTAGATCATTATTGATGTATAGAAAAGTCACTGCTATTTATGTGTTGATTTTGCATTCTGCAATTCTACTAAATTCATTTAGAACATCTAAGAGTTTTGGGGGTGGAATCTTTAGGTTTGCATAGATATGCGATCATGTCATCAGTAAACAGGGATAATTTAACTTCCTCTTTTCCAATTTGGCTGCCTTTTATTTATTTTCCTTGTCTGATTGCTCTGCCTAGGGCTTCCAGTACTATGCCGAATAGGAGTGTTGAAAGTGGGCATCCTCCTCTTGTTCCAGTTCTAGGTGAAATGTTTAAACTTTTCCCCATTCAACCTGATGTTGGCTATGGGTTTGTTATATATGGCCATTATTATTATTTTGAAGTATGTTTCTTCTATGCCTAGTTCGTTAACAGTTTTTATCATGAAACGATCCTGAATTTTATTGAATGCTTTTTTTGACTCTATTGAGATGATTGTAGAGATTTTGTCCTTAATTATATTGATGTAATATATCATATTTATTGATTGGCATATGTTGAACCATCCTTGCATCCCTGGTATAAAGCCCATTTTATAATGGCATTTCATCTTTATGATGTGCTGTTGGATTCAGTTTGCTATTGTTTTGTTGATAATTTGTGTCTATGTTCATCAGGGATATTGGTCTGCAGTTTTCTCTTTTTCTTGTGTTCTTGTCTGGTTTTGGAGTCAGGTAATACAGGCCTTGTAGAATGAGTTAAGGAAAATTTTTGGAACTGTTTCAGGATTGGTATTAATGCTTCTTTGTATATTTGTTAGTATTCAGCTGTTAATCCATAGAGTCTTTGGCTTTTCTTTGCTGGGATATGTTTTATTGGAGATTAATTCTTCCTAGTTGTTATCGGTCTGTTCAGGCTTTTTATCCTTCATTCTTAGAAGATTGTACGTATCCAGAAATTTATCTGTTTCCTCTAGATTTTCTAGTTTGTGAGTATATGGATAGTTGTTCATAGTAGTCTCCAATGACCTATTGTATTCCTGTGTTATAAGTTGTAACGTCTTTTTTTTCATTTCAGGTTTCATTTGGATCTTCTTTTTTCATGATCATTCTAGATTGCAGGATAGCAGTTTATCAATTTTATCTTTTTGAAGACCCAACTATTTATATCATTGATCTTCTCTTTTGTATGTGTGTGTGTACGTGTGCGTGTGTGTGTTGTTGTTGTTATTTGGTCTCTCATTCAGTTGTTTTGATTTTCTTATTTCTTCTCTTCTGCTTATTTTGTTTTTTTTCTTGCTTTTCTCATTCTTTAAGGTGTGATGTTAGATTGTTGGTTTGAGATATTTCTATATTTTTGATGTAGACATTTAATGCTATAAACTTTCATTTTAACACTGTTATTTCTATATTACACAAATTTTTATATCTTCTGTTTCCATATTCATTTGTTTCAAAAAAGTTTTCATTTTTTTTCTTAATTTCTTCATTGACCAAATGATCATTCAGGAACACTTTGTTTAATTTCTGTGATTTTTATAGTTCCTCTTGGTATTTTTATTTTAATTTTACTGTGGTCTGAGAAGATAGTTGTTATTATTATAGTACTTTAAAATTTGCTGACACATGTTTTGTGGCCTAACATGTGATCTATTTTAGAGAATGTTCTATGTGCTAATGAAAAAAATGTATATTCTGCAAGTGTTGGATAGAATGTCCTGTAAATGTCTGTTAGGTCCATTTGGTCAAAAGTCTGATTTAAGTCCAATAATTCTTCATTAATTTTCTGTCTTGATGACATGTCTAATGCTGAATGTGAAGTGCTGATGTCCCCAGTATTGTATTGCTGTGTATATCTCTCCTTAGGTCTAGTAATATTTGTTTTATGAATCTGGGTGTCCAGTGTTGGATATGTTTAGAATTGTTTTATCCTCTTGCTGAACTGATCCATTTATCATTTGTGATGACATTCTTTGTCTTTTTTTTTAACCGTTTTTCATTCAAAGTCTGTTTTAATCCAAGGAAGTATAGCTATTTCTGCTCACTTTTGGTTTCTGTTTGTGTTGAATATTTTATCCACCTCTTTATTTTCAGTCTATATGTGTTTTCATCGGTAAGGCAAATTTCTTTTAGGCAGTGTTTTTAAAATTCATTCCGCTGATCTGTATCTTTTAGATAGAAGATATTATCCATTTACATTCAAGGTTAATATTGATGTGTAAGGCTTTGTTCCCACCATGTTGTTGTTTTCAAATACTTGTTTTATAAATTTTTCTCTGTCTTTTTGTCTTGGTGGTTTGATGGAATTCTGTCATGTTGCCATTTGTTTCCTTTTTCTTTCTCCTTTGTGTGGATGTCTTATAAGACATGTGAGTTTTATCTTTCCATATGTTTTCGTGATAGTGACTATTGAGCTTTCATTTTTGTGTTTAATATTTCTTTCAGCATTTGCCGTAGGGCTGATCCAGAGGTGACAGATTTCCTCAGCTTTTGCTTGTCTGGGAATGTCTTTATTACCCTCTCATTTATGAAGTCTATTCTGTGGAGACATACAATTTTTTACTGACTTTTTTTCTTCCAGCACTTTGTAAATGCTATCTCATTCTCTTCTGGCTCATAAGGTTTCTGCTTTAAAGCCCACTGTGAGTCTGATAGAGTTTCCTTTATAGGTGATTAGATTCTTTAATCTTGCTAATTTTAAAATTATTTCTTTCACATTGGCTTTAAAAATTCTGAATATAATATGCCATGGTGAAATACTTTTTGAAATATATTTGCCTTGAAATCACTTGGTCTCTTATATCTTCATGTCTAACTCTCCTGCTAGACTTGAGAAGTTTTATCTATTATTAACCTAAATAACTTTTAATTTTTCTTCTTTCTTGGGAACACAGATAATTTGCAAGCTTCATCATTTTATGTAGTTTCAAACATCTTAAAAACTTTGTTCATTATTTTTTATTCTTTTTTAAAAAATGCTGTCTGACTGCATTATTTCAAAAGAACTATCTTAAGTGCTGAGATTCCTCTGCTTGGTTCTGCCTGTTTTTGAAGCTTTCAAATGTGTTTTGTATTTTCTTCAATTAACTTTTGTTTACAGAATTTCTGCTTTTTTTGACATCTTCATCTCCTTGGTAAATTTCTCATTTATATCCTGAATTTTATGTCTGATTCCTTTATATTTGTTTTTAGATTTCTCTTGCATCTTACTGAGCTTCTTTAAAATCACTATTTTGAATTTTTTATCTGACATTTTGAAGAATTATTTTTTATTGGTATCTATTGCTAGGCAATTGTTGTGTTTCTTTAGTGGCGTGTTTCTTTCCTTGCTTTTTCATGATGTGTGTGTGTGTGTGTGTGTGTGTGTGTGTGTGTGTGGCCTTCCATTGATATCTACATATTTGGTGTAGTAGTTGCTTATTCCAATTTTTTAAAATTGCTTTTGTAGAGGGGGAGAATTATTTCTTGAAGATTTATGTATGTTGTTGGTTGGGTAGGATACTTTGGCTTTGATTTGGGGGTACCTGAAGTAGTGTGACCTTTGTATGACTTCAGAAGTATATAGTATAATTGGTATCTGTGATTTTCTCAGTGGCTTGGGGTACAATTATCAGTTGAGGTTGTGGTGAAGTTTTGCTTGGGACTTGGTTGACAACTGAGCCAATCTTTGGGCCTCGGTAGTGGCTGCAGCGATGTGAGTGTGCCTGCTTTTAGACCCCAGAGCAGCTTACAATTGCTCCGGTATTAGTGAGTCCTGGAGGGCTGATTTTTGGGCCTCTAGGTGGCCTGCTTAGAAGCTAGTAGTGAGAACAGTAAACCAGGTTTGTGGGCAGGTTTTCAGGCCCCTAGGCATCTGGTATGGTGTGGCTGATGGCAGTATTAGTGGTGGAGCAACCTACTGCAACCCAAGCAGTCCATGTTGGTATTGTTGATAGTGCAATGAGTTGGGCATACTAGTCTGTAGTACCATAACTGCCTGTAGCAGGGCAGTGCATATTGTTCTATGTCTGCTTGGAAAAGCTTGTTCTCTCCTTTTTCTCCCTTGGCTGGGTGGCAGCTGTACCTGCATTACCTCAACCATGGCCTGAAGATGGTGTGCAGCCTAGTATTAAACTCTCAAAATGGCACCGTGGGCTAACAGCAAGGGAGGGTGGAGCCCCTATCAGGCAAATAGCATGGGCAAGAAGCTGTGGGGACTGTGGTTCCCTTACCTCTCAGCCTCACAGCAGCCTGTTGCAGGGTAATGGGGTATTGTCCTAGATATGCATAGGAAAGCCTGTTTTCACTTGTCCTCCTTGGCTGGTAAGTGGCTGCAGCAGTGCCAGCCAGAACTTACCCCAAGGGCAGGGTGCAGCCCAGCATTAAACTTTCAAAATGTTGCCTTGGGCCTGGGTCCAGAGAAGGAGGAGCCAGCCCCACCCAGGCAAGCAGCATGGGCAAGAAACTTTGGGGAGTGTGGTTCACTCATGTCTCAGTCTCACAGCGTCCCATTGCAGGGTAGTGGGGATTGTCTTAGATAATCCTCTTGGCAGTTGCAGCCACGTGAGCCTGAACTCAGCATGAGGATAGAGCACCTCTCAGGTTAGCAGTGTGCCAAAGAAGCTGTGGGAAATGCAGCCTTCTCATGCCTCAGTCTCAACAGCAGCCCACAGCAGAGTAGTAGAGACCCTCCCAGGGGTGCATGGGAGCACTTGATCTCCCCTTTTCCTTCTTGAAGCAACACAGCAGCAGTAACTGTGTCTGTAGATACCCAGTATTTGGGCTATCAGAATAGTACCCAGCTGAGTCTACTTTAGGTTTGTATAGTTTTGGGATTCCATATTGGTTCCCTTTCTGGAATAATGTCTGTGTCCAGCCTTCAGGCAACTCTGTTTGTAACGCTTGAGGCCCTAGCAGGTCAAAGGTTTCTCCTACAGCCAGTGTTGTAAAAGTCCATTTCAAAGTGTGGAACCCTGAGTGTTTCTCTCTTACTGTTTTCCATGTGCAGGAGCCTCTCCCATCTTTCAGCTAGTTCCCAGCCAGGCAAGCTGCTTCAAACCCTCTCCTTCTGGTGCTTTCTTTCACTTTTTCAGTGAATCCTAGCATTCTCTGCTAAACAATCTGTTAAAAATGTGAGTGTCCACTTACTATCCTAATTCCTCTCTGTGGAGGAAGCACATACTACCGGCATCTCATAAGACATTTTGTTCCCTCATATTTTTTTTATTGCATTTTAGGTTATGGGTACATGTGAAGAACATGCGAGATTGATGCATAGGTACACACATGGCAGTGTGATTTGCTGCCTTCCTCCCCTTCACCTATATCTGGCATTTCTCCCCATGCTATCTCTCCCCACCTCCCCA
>NW_016108084.1:436002-437862 GCF_001604975.1 Cebus imitator | reverse complement strand
AAGGGGTCCACTTTCTGCTTTCTGCACATGGCTAGCCAGTTTTCCCAACACCATTTATTAAACAGGGAATCCTTTCCCCATTGCTTGTTTTTGTCAGGTTTGTCAAAGATTGGATGGTTGTAGATATGTTGTGTTGCCTCCGAGGCCTCTGCTGTGTTCCATTAGTCTATATCTCTGTTTTGGTACCAGTACCATGCTGTTTTGATTACTGTAGTATAGTTTGAAGTTCAGTAGTGTGATACCTTCTGTTTTGTTCTTTTTGCTTAGAATGGACTTGGGTATACGGGCTCTCTTTTGGTTCCATATGAAGATTAAGGTGGTTTTTTCCAGTTCTGTGAAGAAGGTCATTGGTAGCTTAATGGTGATAGCGTTGAATCTGTAAATTACTTTGGGCAGTATGGCCATTTTCACGATATTGATTCTTCCTAACCATGAACATGGAATGTTTCTCCATCTGTTTGTGTCCTCTCTCATTTCGTTGAGCAGTGGCTTGTAATTCTCCTTGAAGAGGTCCTTTACATTCCTTGTTAGGTGTATTCCTAGGTATTTTATTCTCTTTTTAGCAATTGTGAATGGCAGTTCACTCTTGATGTGGTTCTGTTTAAGTCTGTTATTGGTGTATAGCAATGCTTGTGATTTTTGCACGTTGATTTTGTATCCTGATACTTTGCTGAAGTTGCTTATCAGTTTCAGGAGATTTTGGGCTGAGATGATGGAGCCTTCTAGATATACAATCATGTCATCTGCAAATAGAGACAATTTGACTTCCTCCTTTCCTGTTTGAATACACTCTATTTCTTTTTCTTGCCTGATTGCTCTGGCTAGAACTTCCAGTAATATATTGAACAGGAGTGGTGAGAGCGGGCATCCTTCTCTAGTGCCAGATTTTAAAGGGAGTGCTTCTGGTTTTTGCTCATTCAGTATGATATTGGCTGTCAATTTGTCGTAAATTTCTTTTATTCTTTTGAGATACGTTCCGTCAATATCTAGTTTATTGAGGGTTTTTAGGATAAAGGGCTGTTGAATTTTGTCAAAGGCCTTCTCTGCATCAATTGAGATAATCATGTGGTTTTTGTCTTTGGTTCTGTTTATGTGGTGAATTATGTTTATAGACTTGCCTATGTTGAACCAGCCTTACATCTCTGAGATGAAACCTACTTGATCATAGTGGATAAGCTTTTTATGTGCTGTTGCAATCGGCTTGCCATTATTTTATTGAAGATTTTTGCATCTATGTTCATCATGGATATTGGCCTGAAGTTTTCTTTTCTTGTTGAGTGTCTGCCGGGTTTTGGTATCAGGATGATGTTTGTCTTGTAAAATGATTTGGGAAGGATTCCCTCTTTTTGGATTATTTGGAATAGTTTCAGAAGGAATGGTACCAGTTCCTCTTTGTATGTCTGGTATAATTCGGCTGTGAACCCGTCTGGACCTGGGCTTTTTTTAGGTGATATTACCTCTTAATAGCTGCCTCAACTTCAGACCTTGTTATGTGTCTATTCAGGGTTTCAACTTCTTCTTGATTTAGGCTTGGGAGGAGGCAGTTGTCCAGGAATTTATCCATTTTTCCAGGTTTACTAGTTTATGTGCATAGAGTTGTTTGTAATAATCTCTGATGATGGTTTGAATTTCTGTGGAATCTGTGGTGATATCCCCTTTATCGTTTTTTATTGCATCAATTTGGTTATTCTCCCTTTTCTTTTTTATTAATCTGGCTAGTCGTCTATTTTGTAGATCTTTTCGAAAAACCAGCTCCTGGATTTGTTGATGTTTTGAAGGGTTTTTTTGTGTCTCTGTCTCCTTCAGTTCTGCTCTGATCTTAGTTATTTCTTCTCTTCTGCTAGGTTTTGATTTTTTTTT
>NW_016108084.1:426939-433573 GCF_001604975.1 Cebus imitator | reverse complement strand
CTGCCCTGCTAGGAGGCAGCCTAGTCACTGTCTGCCTGCAGAGGCTTTGCTGAGCTGCTGTGGGCTCCGCCCAGCTGCCGTGTGATCTTCCCTGCAGTCCTGTTTATATGGGTGTAGTTAGAAATGCCTTGGCAATGGTGGCCCGCCTCTGTTATGGTGGACTCTCTCAGTAGTGGCAGGTTACCTCAGCAATGGCAGGCTGCCTCAGCGATGGTCAGACTTCCTTCGTAGTAGTGGAGTGTCTCAGTAATGGTGGATGACCCTCCCCCACAGAGCCAGTTCGTCCTGGGTTCAGCTGTGCTTGCTGTGAAAACTCAACCCAGAGCATTTTCAATTACTGTTTTTGTGTGTGTGGGGGGGGGTGGGGGGGTGGGACCAGCCGAGCCTTATCACCTGGCTCCCTGACTCAGAGTCTTTTTTTGTTGTTGTTGTTGAACGGTCAACTCTCTCCCTGTTGAAAAGGTGCTGGGATCTCCCATGCTGTGACTCACTGAGCTGGCTGAAACAGCTGCGCTGAGATTCCTGGCAGTTTTTTTGCCTAGGAATCTCCTGGCCTGGTTCGCTATTTCAGATGAATGGGTGACTCTGCTGTCTCAGGTGTCCAATCGCCCACTAAGAGGGCATCCAGACCAGTGTCTTTTGTATGGAGAACCGCCGCGCCAGGGCACGGGCAAAGCAGTCTCGTGAGCTGCAACAGCTGCGCCGGACAAAACAGCCGTGGTGGCGACCCGTGGGGCTCCTCCGCCTGGGAATCTCCTGCTCTGTGGACAATAAAAATCCGTCTGGAAATCCAGTGTCCACTCACCCTCTGCACTTTCACTGGGAGCTGTAATCCTGAGCTGTTACTAGTTGGCCATCTTCCCCCGATCCTCCTCTCCCTCATATTTTAAAGGCTTTTCTATATGTGAGACTGTGTTCTGTGGAGAGATGGACAATTTGAATATCTCTTGTTAAATTTAGATGCCTTCTATTTCTTTGTCTTGCCTTATTGTTCTAGACAAGACTTCTAGTACCATAGTGAGTTAGAGTGGTGAATGCAGGCTTCTTGGTCTTTCCCCAGCTCTTACAGGAAAGGGTTCATCTTTTTCTCCATGCAGTATGGTATTAGCTGTGTGCAGGTCATAGAAAACCTTAATTATGTTGAGTTTCTTTCTGTGTTTAATTTCTGAGAGTCTTCATCATGAAGAGAAGTTGAATTTTATCAAATGTTTTTTTCTACATCTATTGAGATGATTATATGGTTTTAGTAATTCACTTTATTGATGTTGTATATCACATTTACTGACTTGCATATGTTAAACCATCCTTGTATTACTGGAGTAACTACCAACAGATCAGGATGTATTATCTTTTTATGTGCTGTTGGATTCAGTTTGCCAGTAATTTGTTGAGGATTTTTGCATCTATACAGAAATATTGATCTGTACTTTTTTTGTTACGTCTTTGTGTGATTTGGGTATCAGGATAATACTGGCTTCATAGAATAAGTTAGAGTTACCTCCTCTTAAGTTTTTTGAATAATTTGAAAAGAATTGGTGTTAATACTTTATATCAGTCAGACAGCATGGGCAGGAAGAGAACTCAACAGTAAAGGGGAATTTTTATTATTGATTCAATGATATTACTTGTTATTGGTCTCCTGAGGTTTTCTATTTCTTTGTGAGTCAATATTGGTAGGTTGTATGGTCTAGGAATTTATCAATTTTCTGCAGGTTTTCTAATACTTTAGTGTATAGTTGATATGGTTTGGCTGTGTCCCCACCCAAAATCTCATCTTGAATTGTAATAATCCTGATGTGTCAAGGGTCAGACCATAATTGAATCATGGGGGTGGTTTCTCCCATCCAATTCTTGACATAGTGGGTTAGTTCTCACCAGATCTGATGGTTTTATAAGGGGCTTCCCACTTTCTGGGCACTCATTCTTTCCCTTCCTACCACCATGGGAATAAGGATATGTTTGCTTCCCCTTCTGCCAGGATTATAAGTTTCCTGAAGCCTTCCCAGCCCTGTGAAATTGTGAGTCAATTAAATCTCTCCTTTATAAATTAGTCAGTCTCAGGCTGTTCTTTATAGCAGCATGATATAATGAACTAATACAGTAAATTGGTACCAGTAGAGTGGGGTGTCAGTACAAGGACACCCAAAAATGTGCAAGTGACTTTAGAACTGGGTAACAGGCAGAATTTGGAGCAGTTTGGAGGACTTAGAAGAAGACAGGACAATGTGGGAAAGTGTGGAACTTCCTAGAGACTTGGCAGGCTCAGAAGATAGAAAGATGTGGGAAAGTTTGGAAATTCCTAGAGATTTGTTGAATGGCTTTGATCAAAATGCTGATAGTGTTATGGACGATGAAGTCCAGGCTGAGGTAGTCTCAGATAGAGATGAGAAACTTCTTGGGAACTAGAATAAAGTTGACACTTGCTATGTTTTAGCAAAGAGACTGGAAGCATTTTGCCCCTGCCCTAGAGATCTGTGGAGCCTTGAACTAGAGAGAGATTAATTAGGGTACCTAGCAGAATAAATTTCTAAACAGCAAAACAATCACGATGTAATTTGGGTGCTGTTAAAAACATTTAGTTTTATGTATTCACAAATATATGATTTGGAATTGGAATTTACGTTAAAAGGGAAGCAGAGCATAGAAGTTCTGAAAATCTGCAGCCTGTAGCCTGACAATGTGATAGAAAAGAGAAGCCCATTTTCTGGGGAGAAATTCAAGCTGGCTGCAGAAATTTACATAAGCAATGAAGAGCCAAGTGTTAATATCCAAGACAATGGGGAAAACGTCTCCAGGGCATGTCAGAGGTCTTCATGGCAGCCACTCCCATCACAGGCCCAGAGGCCAAGGAGGATATAATGATTTCCTCCTAGCTGCTTTGCACAGGCTTGCTGCTTTGTGCAGTCTCAGGACTTGGCACCTTGTGTCCCAGCCATGTCTAAAAGGGGCCAAGGCACAGCCCTTGCCATGGCTTCAGAGGGTACAAGCTCCAAGCCTTGACAGTTTCCACATGGTGTTGAGCCTTCAGGTAAACAGAAGTAAAGAATTGAGGTTTCAGAACCTCTGCTTAGATTTCACAGGATGTATGGAAATGCCTGGATGTCCAGGCAGACGTTTGCTGCAGGGGCAGAGCCCTCATGAAGAACCTCTGCTAAGGCAGTGTGGAGCCCCCACACAGAGTCCCCACTGGAGCACTGCCTAATGAAGCTGTGAGAAGAGGGTCACCATTCTCGACTCCAGAATGATAGATCCACTGACAGTTTGCACAGTGCACCCGGAAAAGCCACAGAGACTCAAAACCAGCCTGTGAAAGCACCAGGAGTGTGGCTGTGCCCTGCAATGCAACAGGGGTAGAGCTGCCCATGTTCATGTGAGGCTTCCTCTTGCATCAGCGTGACCTAGATGTGAGACATGGAGTCAAAGGAGATGATTTTGGGACTTTAAAGTTTAATGGCTGCATGAGGCCTCTAAACCCTTTTTTTTGGCCAGTTTCTCACATTTGGAATGGATGTATTTACCCAATGCCTGTACCCATTGCATCTAGGAAGTAACTAACTTGGTTTTGATTTTAAAGATTCATAAATGGAAGGGACTTGCCTTGTCTCATATGAGACTTTGAACTTAGATTTTTAAGTTAATACTAGAATGAGTTAATACTTTGGGGGACTGTTGGAAGGCATGATTGTGTTTTGAATTGTGAGGACATGAGATTTGGGAGGGCCCAGTGGTGGAATGTTAGGTTTGGCTGTGTTCCCACCCGAAATTTCACCTTGAATTGCAATAATCTCACGTATCAAGGGGCAACCACATGGAGATAATTGAATCATGGGGGTGTTTCTCCCAATCCTGTTCTTGCGATACTTAGTGGGTTCTCACAAAATCTGATGATTTTATAACAGGCTTTTCCCTTTGCTGGGAACTCATTCTTCCCTATTCTACTGCCATGAGAAGAAGGTAGATTTTTTTTTTTTCTTCCCATTCTACCATGATTTGCTTCCCCTTCTGCCATGATTGTAAATTTCCTGAGACCTCTGCAATCCTTCATAACTGTGAGTCAATGGAATACTTTTTCATTATAAATTACTCATTCTCAGGCTGTTCTTTATAGCAGCATGAAAATGGACTAGTACAATAGTTTCAATTGTCTCTAATGACCTATTTTATTTTCATACTATTATTATTCATGTCTTTGTTTTTATTTTTTGTTTCTAATTTTATTGTGTTTTCTCTCTTTTGTTATTGGTTATTAATGTTAGGAGTTCATCAATTTTTTTTGGAAACAACCTTTTAATTCTTCTATCCTTTACATTGTTTATTTAGTCTTAGTCTTGTTTACTTCAGCTCTGACCTTTATTATTTCTACCTTCTACTAATTTTGAGTTTAGATTCTTTTATTCCTTGAGTTTCATTATTAAGTTGAAATATTTGAAATGTTTCCACTTTTTGGATGGAGGTGTATACTCCTATAAACTTCCTTCTTTGTACTTATTTTCTATGTCACATATTTTTTGCTGTGACTTTAATTTGTTTCAAGATTTTTTTCTTAATTTATTTATTTTCCTAATGATTATTTGGGAACATGTTGTTTAATTTCTGTGGTTTCCAAATTTTTTCTTTTTCGATTTCATTTTTACTTTCAATATGTTCTGAGAATATACTTGATATGATTTTTATTTTTAACACTTTCTTGAATCTTGTTTTGTGGCCTCATATATGGTCTTTTCTGGAGAGTGTTCAATCAGCTAATGAGAAGAATGTGTATTCTGTAGATGTTGTATGAAATGTTCTGTAAATGTTTGTTATGTTCATTTCTTCTATAGTGCTGATTAATCCTAGTGAGTCTCTGCTATTTTCTGTCTATATAGCCTTTTGAATGATATGTCAGGTGTTAAAGTCCCCAACTATTATTGTATTGGGATGTATCTGTTTCTTTGGCTCTAACTATATTTGCTTTATATATCTGGGTATTTCAGTGTTGGGGTATACATATTTACAATTGTTATATTCTCTTGCTGAGTTGATCTCTTTATAATTATATAACATTCTTCACGTCTTTTAAATATTTTTTGACTTAATATTTATTTTATTTGATATAACTACCTTTGCACACTTGTGGTTACAATTTGCATCGAATATTCTTTTATTCCTCCTTTCACTTTCAGTCCATATGTGTCTTTACAGGTGAAATGAGTTTCTTGTAGGCAACATGTAGTTGAGTCTTTTTATTTTTTCAATCCATTCACCTAGTTTATGTGTTTTAATTGGGGATTTAAACTGTTTACATTTAAGGCTATTATTGATAGGTGATGTCTTATTCCTGCAATTTTACTAATGGTTTTCAAATTCTTTTGGATATCCTTGATTTATTTCTCTTTTATTATTTATGTTACAATGTAGTAGATTTTGTGCTGATAGCATTTGTCTCCATTTTATTTATCATTTGTGTATCTGCTTTATAAGTAAGTTTTACACGTTTGTATGTTTTCATGATGATAGATACCATACTTTTGCCTATAGATGTACAAGTTTCTTAACTATTTTCTCTTGGACTTGTCTGGTGGTGATAATTTTTCAAAGCTTTTGCCTGTATGGGAAATAATTTATTTCTTCATTATTTCTGGAAGGATAGCAAGGGTAGGTATAGTGTTATTGGTTGGTAAGTTTTATTCTTTTCATTTTTTTGAATATAATTCCATTCTCTTTTATACTTGGATAGTTGGCCTGGATATACTTGGATATTTGGCCCAACTCAAATCTCATGTTGAAATGTAATCCCCAATGTTGTAGGTAGGGCCTGGGGGCAAGGATTGGGTCATGGTGGCAGATCCCTCATGAATGGCCTATTTCTGTCTTCATAATAGTGAGTTTTCATGAGATCTTGTATTTAGATATATGTGGCTCCTACCCACTCCCTCTTGCTCCTGCTTTTTGCCATGTAGTGTTCCTTCGCCTGATTCACCTTCTGCCATGAATAAAAGCTTCCTGAGGCCTCCCTAGAAGTCAAACAGATGCTGGTGGCATGCTTCCTGCATAGCTTGCAGAACCATGAGCCAATTAAACTTCTGTTATTTATATATTACCCAGTATCAGACATTTTTTTAAATAGCAATGCAAAAATGGCCTAACACAGAAAATTGGTACTAAAGGTTGAAGCATTACTATAGAGAAATCTGCAAATATGGAAGCAGCTTTGGAATATGGTGACAGGTAGAGATTGGATGAGTTTGGAGTGCTCAGAAGAAGACAATCAGATAAGGGAAAGTTTGGAACTTCTTAGTAACTGGTTAAATGGTTGTGACCAAATGCTGATAGTGAAATGGACAGTGAAGTCTAGGCTACCAAGGTCTTAGATAGAAATGAGGAACTTATTGAGAACTGGAGCAAACGTCAGCCATGTTATGCCTTAGTCAAGAGCTTGGCTGCATTGTGTCCATGCTCTAGCAATATGTGGAAGATTCGACTTCAGTATGACAGAGTATCTGGTGGAAGAAATTTCTTTTTTTTTTCCCCCATTTATTTACTTTATTTCATTTTAGGTTTTGGGGTACATGTGAAGAACATGCAAAATTGTTGCATAGGAACACACGTGGCAGTGTGATTTGCTGCCTTCCTCCCCATCACCTACATCTGGCAT
>NW_016108084.1:403860-420769 GCF_001604975.1 Cebus imitator | reverse complement strand
TGGGCAATAAAAACGCGGCATCCACTCACCCTCTGCGCTTTCACTGGGAGCTGCAATCCTGAGCTGTTCCTAAACGGCCATCTTGGATCGTCCCGCCTGGTGGAAGAAATTTCAAAGCAGCAAAGCATTTAAAGATGTGGCCTGGCTGCTTCTAGCAGCATATTCTCAGTTGTGGGAGAAAATACATGACTTAAAGTTAGAATTCATATTTAAACAGAAAGCAGAGTATAAAAGTTTGGAGAATTTGCAGGGTAGTGATACAGCAAAGAAAGAAAAATGCTTTCATTTTGGGAGAGGAATTTAAGCAGGCTGTGAAACAAACATTTGCTATAGGTATTTGAATAACTAAAAGGGAGGCAAGTGTTGATACCCAAGACAACAGGAAAAAGAATTTTAAGGAATTTCAGAGAACTTCATGGCAACTACTTCCATCGCCATCCCAGAGGCCTAGGAGGAAAGAATGATTTCATAGGGCAGGCCAAGTACTCTACTACACTGCACAGCTTCAGGACACTGCTTCCCACATCCTATCCACTCCAGCTCAAGCCAGGGGCCATAGGGGCCCAGGGACAGCTTGAACTGCCACTTTGGAAAATGCAAGTCTTAAGTCTTGGTAGCTTTCATGTAGTATTACACCAGCAGCCATGCGGAGTCCAACAGTGAATGCTTGACAGCCTCTACTTAGATTTCAGAGGATGTATAAGAAAGACTGGGTACCCAGGCAGAAGTCTACTGCCAGGGCACAGCCCTCACAGCAAATCTCTGTGAGGACAGTGCCAAAGGAAAATGTGTGGTTGGATACCCCAGAGTCCCCACTTGGGCACTGCATAATGGAGCTGTGGGAAGGGGGCTGCCACATTCCAGTGCCTGGAATGGTAGATCCACTGACAGCTTGCAAACTTAGTGTGAAAAAGCTACAAGGACAGAGCTGCCCAAGACCTTGGGATCCCACTCCCTTGCACCAGTGTTCCCTGGATGCAAGATATGGAGTCAAAGGAGATTATTTTGGAGCTTTCAGATTTAATGACTCTCTTTCTTGGTTTCAGACATGCATGGGACCCATTGCCCCTTTGTTTTGGCCAGTTTCTCTCTTTGGAATGAGTATGTTTACCTAATGCCTGCATCTCCATTGCATTTTTGAATTAATTTTTTTTTTTTAATTTTACAGGCACATAAGTGAAAGGGGATGAGTCTCAGATGAGACTTTGGACTTGGACCTGGAACATTTAAGTTAATACTAGAATGAGTTAGGACTTTGGGGAACTGTTTGGAAGAGATTATTGTATTTTGTAATGGGAGAGAAACATGATATTTGAGGGACCAGGGGCAGAATAATATAGTTGGATATTGGTCGTTACCCAAATCTCACGTTAAAATGTTATCCCCAATGTTGGACTTGGGCTTTGGTGACAGGTGATTGGATTATGGGAGCAGATTCTCTATGAATGTCTTAGTGCTGTCCTTGTAATAGTGAGTGGGTTCTCACTAGACATGTTCTTTTCCCCATCTTACTAATGCTTTTGCCATGTGATATGCCCTATCCTGCTTTACCTTTTGTGTTAAGTAAAAACTCCCTGTGGCTTCTCAAGAAGCTCAGCAGATACCAGTGTCATACTTTCTGTACAGCCTGCAGAACTGTGAGCCAATTAAACCTCTTTTCATATAAGTTACACAGTCCCTGGTATTTCTTTATAGTGATGCTAGAATGGCCTAACACAGGCATATTGGGTTTCTGGTGATAAATTCACTGTTCGTCTGATGGAGATTTCCTTATATGTTACTTGACACTTTTCTCTCGTTGTTTTTAGGAGTTTGTTTTTCACTTTTGATAGTTTATCTGTAATGCACCTTGGAGAAGACTTGTTAGGTTGAATATATTTGGGGATTGTTGAGCTTCCTATATCTGGATGTCTACATCTCTTACAAGAGTTGGGAAGTTTTCAACTATTATTTTGTTAAATAGTTTTTCTATTCCTTTGCTAATCACTCCTCTTTCTAGGCCTCAAGAAAATATTTCACCACTTTATGGTATCCCATATGTCATATAGGCTTTTATTCTTCTTTTTTCTTCTTTTTAAAAATTATCTGACAGGGTTATTTCAGAACATCTGTCTCTCATGTTCAAAAATTCTTCAGTTCTTGTCTTTTGTTGAAGCTATTGATTGTACTTTTATTTCATTCATGGAATTCTTTAGTAACAGGGATTCTGGTTTTTTTGTTTATGGTATTTTTGGCATTTTTATTCAGATCAGGAATTTTTTTTCTATTTCTTTATATTGTTCATGTGTGTTGTTTTACTTAATTGAACTGTATGAAGACTATTATTTTGAATTGTTTTTGAGGAATTTCATAATTTTCTTTTATTTGAAACCTGTTCATGGGAATTATTGTGTTCCTTTGCAGGTGTCATGTTTTCTTGCTTTTTAAATGTTTCTTGTGTCTATGTTGATATCTGCACATCTGGTATAATAGTTGTTCCTTTCAATTTTATGGATTATCTTTTCCCTAAAGATGTATCTATAGTCTTGGTTCGGTAGGATTCTTTGGCTCTGATTTTGGGTGAGCCCAGAATCATAGTCTCCATATGATTTATTTGGGCTGAGGTACAGTTGTTAGTGGAGGCTATGACAAAGCTTTGTTTGGTACAGGCATGCCAAGCAGGATGGTTCTGGGTTACTAGTAGTGGTGACAATAGGCCAGGCATGCCAATCCTCAATCCCTAGGGCTGCGTATATGGGGTACCATCCATGGTGGTGATGTGTGTACATAAGCCTGTCCTAAGTATCCAGGATGGTGTGTGGGGTGTGGTGAGTCATTTCCCAGGTCACTGTGGGGGCACTAGTTTCTATACCAACTGTGGCAGGTGGAAAGGGCCTGCCCTCAGGTCCCTCACTGTAGGGTACCAGCAGTAGTAGACAGAATGGGATAACCCTCAGCCCCTTGATAACATGTGTGGGCATTATTAGTGGCAATGGGAGGAGGGAAGAGCCTGTTCTCAGGTTTCCTGAAGGTTTGCATGTGTGCTGAATGTGATAGGTGGAGCATGGCATGTACTGCTGTAGTCCTTCATACAGCATGCTCATGTGCTAAGGCAGTAGCAATGAGTGGGGCAGGCTTGTCTTAAGCCCCACAATGGTATGCCTGGGTCCCAGTGGTGGTGAGCGAGGTAGGCCTTTCCTTGGGCCTCAGTAAATGCATCAGTGGCTCAGTTTTCATGTTCCCTGAATATGCATGCAGATGTGTAGTGGCCCAGCTGCTGGAAGGAATAGGATTGCTGCTATTAGCAATAACCCAACACAGGCAGGTGTGAGGCTATGGGAAGTGCAAGTTTTGGCTCCTGTTGTCCTGTGGGAGGACTTTGTAGTGCATTCCACTACCGGTTCCCTGGAATATTGGACACTGTGTGGGCTAGACTGCTGAGGAACCACCCACACAGCTGGGTCCAGCTGGCTTTGTATTGCTGTAGACCTCTGATTGAACATAGGGGAATATCAACAGGGCTCCAGGGATGTTTGCGATGCAGGAGATGTTAGGTTCCAGGGCAGGATATAGTCTAGTGGGGGCTGGGCTCTCTGAATCATACGGTGTTCCAGTTCCTTGAATCTCAGTGTGTTTGTGAGACCCAACATGAACTCTTTCTGGACAAATACCATCATATGCACACCAGGCATCTTCCTAAATGGTTCTCAGGACCCAAGTAGGTCAAGTTTTTTTTTTTTTTTTCCTGTGGCTAAGATTGTAGGAGTCCACATTGAGAATGTGGACCACTGGGTATCTATCTCTTTTCCTTGCAAAAGGGGGTTCCTCCTGACTCTGAGTCAATCCAGGCCAGCTACTTTGCTTTTTTCTCCGTTTATATCTCATAGGTTACCTGTCACTTCTATATGGAATTCCAGTGTTCCAAAGCTCTAGTCAACATGTGGTTATTTACTTGTTGTTTGAGTCCATCACTGTGGAAAAAGTGAGCTCTGACACCTCCAGCCAGCCATCTTGAAGGCTGCTTTTTAAAATTGATACATAGTAATTGCTCATATTTTGAGAATTGTCCATTCATGCAATTTGCCCACTTTTCCATGGATTTATTTGGTTTTTACTTGTTGATTTAAGTTTCCTATAGATTTTGGACCCTAGGCCTTTGTTGGATGCATAGTTTGCAGATATCTTCTCTTTCTGCAGGTTGTCCGTTTGCTCTATTAATAGTTTCTTTTGCCATGCAGAAGCTCTTCAGTTTAATTAGGTCCTCCTTGTCTATTTTTGTTTTTGTTGCAATTGCTTTTGAGGATTTAGCCAAAAATTCTTTGCCAAGGCCCATGTTGAGAATAGTATTTGCAAGTCGTCTTATAGGATTTTTATAGTTTGAGATCTTAAGCTTAAATTGTTATTTTTTGTATCTAGTGAAAGTTGGGTGGTGGGGTCCAACATCGATCTGCATATTGCTAGCCAGCTATCCCAGCATCATTTATTAAATAGGGAGACCTTTCCCCATTGCTTGTTTTTGTCAGCATTGTTGAAGTTCAGATGGTTGTTGGTGTATGGATTTAATTCTGAGTTTTACATTCTGTTCTATTTGTCTATGTGTCTGGTTTTATACAGTACCAAGCTATTTTGGTTAATGTGGCATTATAGTATTGTTTGAAGTCAAGTAGTGTGATTCTTCCAGCTTTGTTTTTTGCTTACGGTTGCTTTGGCTATTCAGGCATTTTTTTGTCTCCCTATGTCTTTTAGAGTAATTTTTTCTAATTCTCTGAAGAATTATATTGGTATTTTGATAGGAATAGCATCAAATCTGTAAATTGCTTTAGGCTTTTTGGTCATTTTTATAATATTGATTCTTCCAGTTTGTGAGCACTGAATGTTTTTCCACTTCTTTGAGTCATCTCTGATTTCCTACAGTAGTGTTTTATAGTTCATTTTCTGGGCATCTGTTACCTTCTTGGTTAGCTGTATAGCTTGTTTTCTTGGTTTTGTGTGTGTACTCAGCACTGAGATTGCTGGAGTATATGATAGATCTACTTTTAGTGTTTTGAGGAACCTGCATACTATTTTCCATAGTTGTTTACTAGTATACATTTCTACTAACAGTTATGTGTGTTCTCCTTTCTCCATATTCTTGCTGTCATTTGTTATTTTTTGTCTTTTTCATAATAACTATTTTAACTAGGGTGAGTTGATATGTCATTGTGAGTTAAATGTTATTTGCCTTATGATTAGTGATGTTGAGCACTTTTTGTATATATATTTGCTATTTCTGTGTCTTTTCTGAGAAACGTCTGTTAATATTATTTGCATATTTTAAAATTAGATTACTTATATTTTTTACTACTGTGTTCTTTGAGTTTCTTATGTATTCCAGTTAATCTCTTATTAGAGGAATAGTCTGCACATATTTTCTTCTGTTTTGTAGGTTGTCTCTTTGCTCTATCGACTGTTTCCTTTGCTTTGCAGAAGGTTTATTTTTTTAGCTTAATATAACCTCATTTGTTTATTTTTTCTTTTGTTTTCTGTGAGTTTGTGGTCTTGCTCAAAAAAGTCTTTCCCAGGTCAAGGTCTTGAAGTGCTTCCCCAATGTTTTTGTCTGATAATTTTATACTTTCAGATACTCTGTTCATTTACTCTGTTCACATACACCGTTAATTTATTTTGACTTTATTTATTTATTTATTTTGTACATGGTTAGGGATAGGAGTTTAGTTTCAGCCACTGTGAAAGGAAGTTTGGAGATTTCTCAAATAACTTAAAACAGAGCTGCCATTCAACCCAGCAATCCCATTACCAAGTATGTACTCAAAAGAAAATAAGCCATTCTACCAGAAAGACACATGAAGTTATATGTTTATTGCTACATGAGTCACAATAGAAAAAACATGAAATCAACTTAGGTACTCATAAATGGTAGATTAGATAAAGATATTGTGGGACATATGCACAATGGAGTGATGGAGTACTATGCTGGGATAACTGGATGCCCATATACAGAAAAATGATATCATCTACTTTCCAATAACATGGATGGAGTTGGAGGCTATAGTCCTAAGTGAATTAACAGAGGAAAAGAAAATCAAATGTTACATGTTCTCACTTATAAGTGGGAAGTAACCATTGAGCACATGTGGATATCCAGTAATACTAGCACCTTTTATTGAACAGACTGTTCTTTTCCTAGAGACAGTTCTTGACGACTTTGTCTAAAATCATTCATCTGTATATATATAGATTTATTCTTGTGTTCTGTATTCTGTCTTTTCTGTTTCTTTGTCTATTTTAATGTTAGTACTATGGTGTTTTAGTTGCCATACCTTGTAGTATATTTTAAAGTTAGATTATGTGATATTTCCAGCTTTCTTCGTTTTGCAAAGGATTTCTTTACCTATTTGGTGTCTTTTGTGGATCCATATGAATTTTTGAATTTTTTTTTCTATTTATGTAAAGAATGTCGCTGGTATTTTAATAGGAATTACATTGGATTTGTAGATTTCTTTGGGTTTTATGGTAATTATTACAATGTTAATAATTTTAATCCCTAAATATGTGATGTCTTTCCATTTTTTTAACCACCTGAATTAATTTTGTCAGTCTTTTATAGGTTTTTTTCTAAAAAATCATTTTTCACTTTTCTTTGTTCAGTTAATTGCTTTCTTGATTTTTCCCCCAATTCTTTGCTACTATATAAAAACACTACTAATTTTTCATGTTAACTTTGTATCCTGCAAATTTACTAAAGTTTTAAATTGACTCTAACAGGTTTTCTTGGGGAAGTTTTTATGGTTTTCTGTATGTAAGATAATGTCATGTGTAAACAGGTAAAATTTGACTCTCTTTCCAATCTCGATATCCTTTATGTCTTTCTCTTGTCTAATTGCTCTGGTTAGGAGTTCCAGCACCACATTGAGTAAGAGTGGTAAGAATAGTCATCTTTGTCTTCTTCTAATTCTTGTTTATTATTATTATTATTATTACACTTTAAGTTCTGGGGTACATGTGCAGAATGTGCAGGTTTGTTACACAGGTATACGCGTGCCATGGTCATTTGCTGCACTCATCAACACGTCATCTACATTATGTATTTCTCCTAATGCTATCCCTCCCCTAGCCCTCCATTTCCCAACAGGCCCCTGTGTGTGATGTTCCCCTCCCTGTGTCCATGTGTTCTCATTGCTCACCTTCCACTTTTGAGTGAAAACTTGCAATGTTTGGTTTTCTGTTAGTTTGCTGAGAATGATGGTTTCCAGCTTCATCCTTGGCCCTGCAAAGTACACAAACTCATTCTTTTTTATGGCTGCATAGTATTCCGTGGTATATATGTGCCACATTTTCTTTATTTAGTCTATCATTGATGGGCGTTTTGGTTGGTTGCAAGTCTTTGCTATTGTGAACAGTGCCACAATAAATATATGTGTGAATGTGTCTTTATAGTAAAATGATTTATAATCCTTTGGGTATATACTCAGTAATGGAATTGCTGGGTCAAATGGTATTTCCAGTTCTAGATCCTTGAGGAATCACCACGCTGTCTTCCACAATGATTGAACTAATTTACACTCCCACCAACAGTGTAAAAGCATTCCTATTTGTTCACATCCTCTCCAGCATCTATTGTTTCCTGGCTTTTTAATGATCATAGTTTTAACTGGCGTGAGATGGTATCTCAATGTGGTTTTGATTTGCATTTCTCTAATGACCAGTGATGGTGAGCTTTTTCTCCTATGTTTGTTGGCTGCAGAAATGTCTTCTTTTGAGAAGTGTCTGTTCATATTCTTTGTCAACTTTTTGAGGGGATTGATTTTTTCTTGTGAATATGTTTATGTTTTTGTAGATTCTGAATATTAGCCCTTTGTCAGATGGATAGATTGCAAAAATTTTCTCCCATTTTGTAGGTTGCCTGTTAACACTGATGATAGTTTTTTTTTTTCTGTGTAGACTCTTTAATTATATCTCATTTGTCAATTTTTGCTTTTCTTGCCATTGATTTTGGTGTTTTAGCCATGAAGTCTTTGCCCATGCCTATGCCCTGAATGGTATTGCCTAGGATTTCTTCTAGGGTTTTTATGGATTTAGGTGTTATGTTTCAATCTTTAATCCATCTGGAGTTAGTTTTTGTATAAGGTATAAGGAAAATGTCCAGTTTCAGTTTTCTGCATATGGCAAGCCAGTTTTCCCAACACCATTTGTTAAATAGGGAATCCATTCCCCACTGCTTGTTTTCATCATGTTTGTCAAATATCAGATGGTTGTAGATGCATGGTGTTATTACTGTAGCCATTGTTCCATTCAATTGGTCTATATCTATAGATATAGATATAGAGATATAGATGTAGATATAGATATGTAGATATAAATATGTTTTGGTACCATTACTATGCTATTTTGGTTACTGTAGCCTTGTAGCATAGTTTGAAGTCAGGTAGCATGATGCCTCCAGCTTTGTTCTTTTTACTTAGGATGTTCTTGTCTACGTGGGCTCTTTTTTTGGTTCCATTTGAAATTTAAAGTAGTTTTTTTCTAATTCTGTAAAGAAAGTCAATGGTAGCTTGATGGGGATAGCACTGAATCTATAAATTACTTTGGGCAGTATGGCCATTTTCACGATATTAATTCTTCCTATTCATGAGCATGTAATGTTTTTCATTTGTTTGTGTCCTCCCTTATTTTCTTGAGCAGTGGCTTGTAGTTCTCTTTGAAGAGGTCCTTCACTTTCCTTGTAAATTGTATTCTTAGATATTTTATTCTCTTTGTAACAATCGTGAATGGGAGTTCACTTATGATTTGGCTTTCTGCCTGTTACTGGTATATAGGAATGCTTGTGATTTTTGCACATTGATTTTGTATCCTGAGACTTTGCTAAGTTGCTTATCAGTTTAAGGAGATTCAGGGCTGAGATGATAGGGTCTTCTAAATATACAATTATGTCATCTGCAAATAGAGAGAATTTGACTTCCTCTTTTCCTAATCAAATACCCTTTCTTTCTTTTTCTTGCCTGATTGTTCTGACTGGAACATCCCATACTATATTGTATAGGAGTTTTGAGAGAGTGCATGCTTGTCTAGTGCCAGTTTTCAGAGATTATTTCCAGTTTTTGCCCATTCAGTGTAATATTGGCTGTGGGTTTGTCACAAATAGCTTTTATTATTTTGAGATACATTCCATCAATACCTAGTTTATAGAGAGTTTTTAGCATAAAGGGTGGTTGAATTCTCTGCATCTATTGAGATGATCATGTGGTTTTTGTGTTTGGTTCTGTTTATGTGATGGATCACGTTTATACATTTGCATGTTGAACCAGCCTTGCATCCCTGCGATGAATCCTACTTTATCGTGATGGATAAGCTTTTTGATGTGTTGTTGCATTCAGTTTGCTAGTGTTGTTGCATTCAGTTTGCCAGTATTTCATTGAAGATTTTTGCTTTTATGTTCATCATGGATATTGGCTCAAATTTTCTTTTTTGGTTGTGTCTCTGCTAGGTTTTGGTATCAGGATGATGTTGTTCTCATAAAATGAGTTAGGGAGGATTCCCTCTTTTTGTATTGTTTGGAATAGTTTCAGAGGGAATTGTACCAACTCCTCTCTGTATGTCTGGAAGAATTCGGCTGTGAACATGTCTGGACCTGGCCTTTTTTTGGTTGGTAGGCCATTAATTGCTGCCTTAACTTTAGATCTTGTTATTGGTCTATTCAGGGATTGAATCTCTTCCTGGTTTAGTGTTGGGAGTGTGTAAGTGTCCAGAAATTTATCCATTTCTTCCATATTTACTCGTTTATGTGCTTAGAGTTGTATGTAGTAATCTCTGATGGTAGTTTTTATTTCTGTGGAATCGGTGGTGATGTCCCCTTTATCATTTTTTTATTGATTTTATTTGATTCTTCTCTCTTTTCTTTGTTATTAGCCTGGCTAGTGGTCTGTCTATATTGTTGATCTTTTCAAAAAATCAGCTCCTAGATTTATTGATTTTTTGAAGGTTTTTTTGTGTCTCTATGTCCTTCAGTTCTAATCTTAGTTATTTCTTGTCTTCTGCTAGCTTTCGAATTTGTCTAATCTTGCTCCTCTAGCTTTTTCAATTTTGATGATGTGGTGTTGATTTTATATCTTTCCTTGCTTCTCACGTGGGCATTTATTGCTATACATTTCCTCTAGTTACTGCTTTAAATGTGTCCCAGAGATTGTAGTACGTTGTGTCTTCGTTCTCATTGGTTTCAAAGAACATCTTTATTTCTGCCTTCATTTCATTGTTTATCTAGTCATCATTCAGGAGCAAGTTGTTCAGTTTCCATGTAGTTGTGCAATTTTGAGTGTCTTAATCCTAAATTCTAATTTGATGGCACTGTGGTCTGAGAGAATGTTTGTTACGATTTCCATTCTTTTGCATTTGCTGAGGAGTGATTTACTTCAAATTACGTGGTCAATTTTAGAGTAGGTGCGATGTGGTGCTGAGAAAAATGTACATTCTGTGGATTTGGGGTGGAGAGTTGTGTAAATGTCTATTAGGTCTGCTTGGTCCCAATCTGTATTCACATCCTGGATATTCCTGTTGATTTTCTGTCTCATTGATCTGTCTAATATTGACAGTGGAGTATTAAAGTCTCTCGCGATTATTGTGTGGGAGTCTAAGTTTCTTTGTAGGTTGTTAAGAACTTGCTTTCTGTGTCTGGGTGCTCCTGTGTTGGGTGTATGTATGTTTATGATAGTTTGCTCTTCTTATTGCATTGATCCTTTTACCATTATGTAATGCCTTCTTTGTCTCTTTTGACCTTTGTTGGTTTAACGGCCGTTTTATCAGAGACTAGGATTGCAATCCCTGCTTTTTTTTTTTTTTTNCAAGCTGCTGCTGTCTCAGCACCATCTGCATGCAAAGAGCTGAGTGAGGCCCAACTGCCTACTGTGCCTGAGTTGCTTTCAGCCTCCAGATAGCTTAATGTCTCACAGGAAAAAAAAAAAAAAAAAAAATAGGCTACTCAAGTCTATGCCATCTGACAGCCTAACAGTCCCTGCCCACCTGAGACTGGCACCAAGTTCTCCCTTTGCCCCCACCTCAATTCCTGACAGTACATTTTCTGCCATGTTCAGTTACGTAATCTATTACCTTCTCTCTGTTTACAAAGACACAGTTGACTTGTCTATAATAACACTGAAAGCTTCAGTATTTTTAACAATTGTTTCTTCTTTTTCACATAGAGGAGGCAAGCAGAATAAAGAACTTGGGATATCCAGAGCCTTCCTGCAAAGCAAAAACTTCCTTCTGTGGCTGTTCCACACCACACCCTTCAACCAGGCACTCATCTGCTGTGTTCACTGATTGAGGAGAATCTAGGAAGTTCTATTAATATTTCCCCTATTTGTTCCTTAAAGGGACTGGGCTGTATTCACTAAGCTTATCACTCTCCCCGGGGACAAGGTGAATGCCTGGGTTATAGAAAACATTACATAAATGTTTGTTGGATGAATAAAGGCTGAATGAAAGACAAAAGGTTCTGAGTTTATGACCCTTGTTAACAAGAAAGAGTATCTCTAGCCCATTGTTGCAGCAGTCACCATTTAGAAAGTGATGCTATGCTTTACTGAAAACCTACTAATAACATATACATAGACTGCCAATCAGATAATCTGATTTGCTAATATTAAAAAATCAGATAAACATCTAACACTTCTAGATTCTCTAAGTTTAAAAATATTAAATATTTCAGTGAAGCTCAACTAACCCATTAATTAAGAGCCTAGATTAATGGATCAAAGACTGTATTTTGCAAAGTTGCAAATATCAGGAAAATGAGCTTTTATTTTCCTACCTACTGCTCGAATCCTATTCTTTACCATAAACATCTCTCTAAAAAGTCCTTTCCATTATAAGGCCCAGACACCTAAAGATAATCAGTAATTTACTTTCTAACTCTGAGTCTATGGCCTCTTCTCAAAAACCAGCCCCCTAATGCTCACTGTGAATCCAAGCCCACTCCTTTGCCACCCCTAACAGACATAAAAGGGACTAAGGAGCCAGCACAGAACCCAGGTTGGAACCTGGCCTTCTAGAGGGTTATAAGGACATAGATATCAAAGTCAGAGAATAGACAGAACACACTCTCTTTAACAGTTCTTTAGCTCAATGTACAACTTTCTTGTTTTTTTTTTAACAGAAAAAAAAGAAAGAGAAAGAAAAAAAAAGAAAGAAAGAGAGAAAGAAAGAAAAAAATGAAAGAGAATAAGAAAGAGGAAGAGAAAGAGGGAGAGAGAACAGGATTCTTGCTTTATTGCCCAGGCTAGAAGACAGTCTAAAAATGGGTATTGAAAACCACTTTTATGTCAATAATTGTGCTTAACAATGGAGACAGGAAAAAATAAGGGAGGAAAATAACAAACAGCCAACCAATATTTCATTTAAACCTGTGAAACGCTATGCAATTACTGAGGAGTGATTTACTTCCAAATTATGTAGTCACTTTTAGAGTAGGTGTGATGTGGTACTGATAAGAATGTATGTTTTGTGGATTTGAGGTGGAGAGTACTATAAATGTTTATTAAGTTTACTTGTTACAGGTCTGAGTTCAAGTCCTGGATATCCTTGTTGATTTTCTTTCTCATTGATCTGTCTAATATTGACAATGTGATGTTAAAGTCTCCCAGTATTGTTGTGTGGGAGTCTAAGTCTCTTTATAAGTCATTAAGAACTTGCCTTATGTATCTAGGTGCTCCTGTATTGGGTGTGTATATATTTAGGATCGTTAGCTCTTCTTGTGGCATTGATCCTTTTACCATTATGTAATGTCCTTCTTTGTCTCTTTTGATCTTTGTTGCTTTAAAGTCCATTTTATCAGAGGCGAAAATTGCAACTCCTGCTTTTTATTTTTATTTATTTATTTATTTTTTGCTCTCCATTTGGTTGGTAAATCTTCCTTCATCCCTTTGTTTTGAGTCTTTGTATATCCTCGCATGTGAAATGGGTCTGGATGCAGCATACCGATGGGTTTTGGTTTTTTATCCAATTTGCCAGTCTGTGTATTTTGATTGGGGCATTTAGTCGATTTAAATTTAGAATAAATAATAACTTGTGAGTTTAATACTGCCATTTGATGCTAGCTAGCTGTTTTGCCCATTAGTTGATGTAGATTCTTCATTATGTTGATGCTCTTTACCTTTTGGTATATTTTTGGAATGGCTGATACTGGTTGTTCCATTCTATGTGTAGTGCTTCTTTCAGAAGCTCTTGTAAAGCAGGCCTGGTGGTGATGAAATCCCTGAGTACTTGCTTGTTCACAAAAGATTTTATTTTTCCTTCACTTATGAAGCTTAGTTTGGCAGGATATGAAATTCTGGGTTGAAAGCTCTTTTCTTTAAGGATGTTAAATATTGACCCCCACTCTCTTCTGGCTTGTAGAGTTTCTGCTGAGAGATCTGCTGTGAGTCTGATAGGCTTCCCTTTGTGGGTAACCTGACCTTTCTCTCTGGCTACACTTAGCATTTTCTCCTTCATTTCAACCCTAGTGAATCTGACAATTATGAAAGCTGGGGTTGCTCTTCTTGACGAATATCTTTGTGGTGTTCTCTGTACTACCTGGAGTTGAATATTGCTCTGCCTTGCTAGATTGGGAAGTTCTCCTGAATAATGCCCTGAAGAATATTTTCCGACTTGGATTCATTCTCTTTGTCACATTCAGGTACACCTATCAAACCTAGATTAGGTTTTTTCACATAGTCCCATATTTCTTGGAGACTTTGCTCATTCCTTTTTACCCTTTTTTCTCTAATCTTGTCTTCTCGTTTTATTTCATTGAGTTGGTCTTTGACCTCTGATATCCTTTCTTCTGCTTGATCAATTCCACTGTTAAAACTTGTGCATTCTTCGCAAAGTTCTCGTATTGTGTTTTTCAGCTCCATTAATTCACTTATATTCTTCTTTAAATTATCTATTCTCGTTAGCATTTCGTCAAACCTTTTTTCAAGGTTCTTAGTTTCTTTGCATTGGGTTAGAACATGTACTTTTAGCTCACAGAATTTTCTTATTCTCCACCTTCTGAAGCCTGATTCTGACAATTCATCACACTAATTCTCCATCAGGCCTTGTTCCCTTGCTGATGAGGAGCTGCAATCCCCTGAAGGAGGAGAGGCATTCTGGTTTCAGATATTTTCAGCCTTTCTGCACTGGTTTCTTCCCATCTTTGTGGATTTATCCACCTATCATCTTTGTAATTGCTGACTTTCAGATTGGGTCTCTGAGTGGACGTCCAGCTTGTTGGTGGTGATGTTATTTCTGTTTCTTTGTTTTCCTTTGGAGGATGCCCCTCCCCCACAGAGCTGGACCTTCCCGGTTTCAGCTGTGCTTGCTGTGAAACTCTCAACCGTCAGCGTTTCCAATTGCTGTTGTTTTGTGGGGGTGTGACCAGCAGAACCCGATCACCTGGCTCCCCGCCTCGGAGCCCGCTTTTTTTCTTTTCCTAATTGAATGGTCAATTCTCTCCCAGGTGCCCCAGTTGCCCACCAAAAAGGTGCCGGGATCTATGTAATTTACCATGCGGTGACCGTGCCAGCTGAAACAGCGGCGCTGAGATTCATGGTGCTTTTCTGCCCGGGAATCTCCTGGTCTGGCTCCTGGCTTCAGTCCACTTTTCTATCAGCTGAATGGGCAACTCTGCCTTCCCGGAGCTCCAAACACCAACCAAAAGGGCACCCAGTCCTGCATACTCCGCACTGAGAACCGCCACTCCAGGATGCTGGCAAAACAGCCATGCTGGCCAAAAGAGTCGTGCTGGAGAACTGTGAGACTCCTCCGCTGGGAATCTCCTGGTCCATAGGCAACAAAAACTCGTCTGGAAGTCTGGGGTCCACCCACTCCCTGCACCTTCAGCAGGAGCTACAATCCTGAGCTGCTGCTAGTCGGCCCCCTTGGACCTCTGGTCTATGTGTTTTTTTACACTTGAGATGGGACTCCTGAATACAATGCACCAATGGATCTTGACTTTTTATCCCATTTGACTGTGTCTTTTGATTGGGTCATTTAGCCAGTTTACATTTAACATTAGTATTGTTACGTGTGAATTTGATCCTGGGATTTTTTTGCTGGCTGGTTGTTTTGCTCGTTAGTTGACACAGTGTCTTAATTGTGTCATGGTCTTTACCATGTGGTATTTTTTCAGTGCCTAATACTGAAAAAATTTTCCTTTCCATGTTTAGTGCTTTTGTAAGGCAAGTCTGGTGGTGATGAAATCTCAGCAATCGGTTGTCTGTAAAGAATTTTATTTCTCCTTCACTTATGAAGCTTAGTTTGGCTGAATATGAAATTCTGGGTTGAAAGTTCTTTTCTTTAAGGATGTTGAATATTGTCCCCCACTGTTTTCTCGCTTGTAGGGTTTCTGCCTAGAGATCTGCTGTGAGTCTGTTGAGATTCCCTTTGTGGGTGACCCAACCTTTCTCTCTGGCTGCCCTTAGCATTTTTTTCTTTATTTTAACCCTGGTGATCTACCGATTATGTGCCTTGGGGTTGCTCTTCTTGAGGAATATCTTTGGGGTGTTTTCTGTATTTCCTGGATTTGAATATTGGCATGCCTTGCTAGGTGGGGGAAGTTCTACTGGATAATACCCCAAAGAGTGTTTTCCAGCTTGGAATCATTCTCTCCATCACATTCAGGTACACTGATCAAGCATAGATTATGTTTTTTTCATATAATCCCATATTTCTCAGAGGTTTTGTTCATTTCTTTTCACTCTTTTTTTCTCTTATCTTGCTTTTTATTTCATTGAGTTGATCTTCAATCTCTGATATCCTTTCCTCTTCTTGATTGATTCAGTTATTAAAACTTGTGTATGCTTTGCAAAGTTCTCGTGCTGTTTTTCAGCTCCATTAAGTCATTTATGTTCTTCTCTAAGCTGGTTATTCTAGTTAGCATTTCGTCTAACCTTTTTTCAATCTTTTCAGTTTCTTTATATTGGGTTAGCATATGTTCCTTTAGCTCAGACAAGTTTGTTATTACCCACCTTCTGAACCCTGCTTCTGTCAGTTCATCAAACTCATTCTCCATCCTGTTTTCTTCCCTTGCTGGTGAGGAACTGTGATCCCTTGGAGGAGGAGAGGCATTCTAGCCTTTGATGATTTCATCCTTTTTGTGCTGGCTTCTTCACATCTTCTTGGATTTATCTACCTTTGATCTTTGAAGTTGGTGATTTTGGTTTGGGTCTCCAAGTGGACCTCCTTTCTGTTGACGTTGAAGCTATTTCTTTTTGTTTTTTAGTTTTCCTTCTAACAGTCAGGCCCCTCTCCCGTAGGACTGCTGTAAGTCCACTCCAGACTTTGCTTGCCTGGGAATCACCCACAGGGGCTGCAGATCAGCAAGGATTGCTGCCTGATGTTTCCTGGTTTCTTCTTCCCAGAAGGGTAGCTGTCAGATGTCAGCCAGAGCTCTCCTGTATGAGGTGTCCTTTTGGTTATACCAGGGTCATGTAGCTGCTTGAGGAGGCAATCTGTCACTTGTCTTCCTGTAGAGATGCTCCTGGGCTGCCATGGGCTCAGTCCAACTGCTCTGTAAGCTTCCTCTGGCTTTTGTTTACACAGGTAAGATTAGAACCACCTCATCAATGGTGGACAGGCTTCCCCCCACCAAGCTCAATCATCCCAGGTGGAGCGCAGGCTGATGTGTTGGCTCTGAAACTCTCCAGTGAAAGGGCTTCAGTTTACTAGTCTTTGTTGGGGTGGGACCTGCCAAGCTGTATCACCTGTCTCTGCTTTCAGCTCTCCCTTTTTCTGGGGAGTGGGTAGCTCCGTCCCACAGGTGCTCTTGGCACTAGTCAATACGTCTACCCAGATCTGTGTTGACAACCCATGGTGCCAGGTGGAGCTGCCACTCAGATCTGTGCTGGTAACTCATGGCACTTTTCAGCACTGCAGGGATCTCCTGGTCTGTGGGTTGCAAAGGCCATGGGAGAAGCACAGC
>NW_016108084.1:390594-403759 GCF_001604975.1 Cebus imitator | reverse complement strand
TCTGTGGGTTGTAGAGGGCTTGGGTGTAGCACAGCATCTGAACCAGAGTCCCAGAGGGGAAATGCCCCTGATTTTCCTGCCAGTTACTCTTACTGGGTGAAGCAGCACCCGGCCCTGCCTTGGTTTGCCCTCCTTGGGCTACGCCCACTGTCCCACCAGTCCCATTGAAATGAACCTCGTACCTCAGTTGGAAATGCAGAGATCACTCACATTCTACATCACTCTCACTAGGTACTGTGCTCAAGAACTGTTCTTATTCGGCCATCTTCACCCAGCGACCCAAATTTATCTTTAAAAATGCTCAAGATGGTCTATTGTAGCACAAAAATCTGGGGGTTTGACTACCAACTCATGTCTCATCACATTCCAAGGTTCTTTTCCTTGCTCCAGAGAGGTGATCAGGTATGGCTTATAGGCATCAATACCCAGGAAGACCAGGATTCTGTAGTTCTCTAACATCACATTCCTATATAAATTCTACTGTGCAGTGTTGAGGCATTGCCACTCCTTCAGACAGAATTCTATGACAACATCCCTAAATATCAACATTTCCACTTCTATGCTTCAAGGGGGTCCTGGCATCTTAGCTGTGGTTCTCCAGTACCAGCAGGTCACAGGGCCACAGAGACTGGGCCTTTATGAGAAAAGGACACAGAACAATGAAGATGAGCTCTGAGATTTTTTTTTTTTATGTTTAATGTATTCTGTTGTGACTGCTTCCTACTGTATTATAAAATTCCCCTAGTGAAAATTTTAATTCCAGTTCAGTTTGGTTCTTTTTGTTAAAATGGCTATGTCATCTTTTAATCCTTTTATAATTTTTCTGGCCTTTTTAGATTGGGTTTCAACTTCTTCCTGAATCTTGTTGATCTTCCTTGCCTTCCAGATTCTGATTTCTATTTCATTTCAGCCATTTCAATCTGTTTATGAAACATTGCTGGGGAACTAGGGTGATTGTAGGCTTTTTAAATTGCCAGTTTATGTACTAATTTTTTCTCATCTGAGAGGACTGGTGTCCTTTTATCTTTTTGAAGTTGCTGTTGTTTGGGTGGGGCTTTTACTTTTTTATATTTTTTTATTTCCCTAGAGAGTTCAACAGTGGTGTATGTTACATATAATCAATTGGCTTCACTTCTGGGTGCTTTTAGAGGGCCAAGGCTCTGTGTGGGGTGTACTTTTTTAAATGAAAACACAGCAAGTACCCTCTCTGAGCAAAATGAAATAAAACTAGATATCAATAACATGAAGTGTTGTTTAAAACTGTACAAATACATGAAATACATTCACACTCATTTTCTCATCTAACATTTCGTTTATCTTGAAGACTGTTTCATATGCTGATGAAAATAATGTGTATCCTATAGCTGTTAGATGAAATGCTAAAAATCTGTAAATGTCTGTTAAAATTCTTTAGACCTAAATTCTGTTTAAATCCAATGTTTTATGGTTAATTTTTTGTCCAGATGATCTGTTCAATGTTGAGAATGGGGTATAAGTCCCCCAACTACTGTCGTATTGAAGTTTATCTTTCCCTTTAGGCCTCTAATATTTTCTTTATATATCTTACTGCTCCTGTGTTGGGTGAATATATATTTAGAATTGTTAGGTACTCTTACTGAATTAATTTCATTGTCATTATATAATAACGGTATTGATTTCTTTTTTTAAATTTATTTTTTTATTGCATTTTAGGTTTTGGGGTACATGTGAAGAACATGCAAGATTGTTGCATAGGTACACACATGGGAGTGTGATTTGCTGACTTCCTCCCCTTCACCTATATCTGGCATTTCTCCCCATGATCTCTCCCCAACTCCCCACCCCTCACTGTCCCTCCCCTATTTCCCCCCAACAGACCCCAGTGTGTAGTGCTCCCCTCCCTGTGTCCATGTGTTCTCATTGTTCAAAACCCACCTATGAGTGAGAACATGTGGTGTTTGATTTTCTGGTCTTGTGTCAGTTTGCTGAGAATGATGGTTTCCAGGTTCATCCATGTCACTACAAAGGACACGAACTCATCGTTTTTGATGGCTGCATAATATTCCATGGTGTATAGATATTCTTTTTTCTTAAAGTTTGTTTTATATGCTGTAAGTATAGCTACTTCTGCTTGCATTTGCTTTGTGTTTGGATGGAATATCTTTTTTCATATTTTAAGTTTCAATCTATATGTGTCTTTACAGGTCAAATGAATTTTTTTGTGAACAGCTTATCATTAGATTACATTTTTAAATTCATTAATCCGGTCTATATCTTTTAACTGGGGAATATAATGCATTAATATTCGAGGTTATTGTTGATAGGTGAGGACTTATTTCTATCATTTTATAAACTGTTTTCTGTTTTTTAATATATTTTTTTTGTTTGTTTCCCCCTTATTGTTTGTGATTATGGTTTGGTGGTTTTCTATACTGATAAGGTCTGTTTATTTTTCTCCTTTGTTTATCTGTTCTATGAATGAATTTTATACCTAATCATATTTTCATGGTAATCATTATCATTTTTTCAATTCCATATGCAAGACTCACTTGAACATTTCTTGTATGGTCAGTTATGATCTATTATTTCAGTTTTTACTTATCGTTAAAAAACAATTTATCTCTTATATCTTAAGGATACCCAGGCCAGATATAGTATTGTTGACTCCCTTTTTTTCTTTGATTTATTTGAATATATTATCCCATTCTCTCCTGGCATACAAGGTTTCGGCTCAGAAAGTCACTGTTAGCCTGATGGGGGTTCTCTCATATGTAACTTGACATTTTTTGCTTTCTGCTTTTAGAACTATCTCTTTGTCTTTTACTTTTGACATTTTGATCATAATGTGCTTCAGGGAAGGACTTTTGTTGGTTGAATCAATTTCAGAACTATTAAGCTTCCTGTATCTGGATGTCTATATCTCTTCTGAGACTTGGGAAGTTTTCATATATTATTTTGTAAAATTGGTTTTCTATGCCCATTTTCATCTCTTATTCCTCTGGAATTCACATAGTATAAAACATTTGTTCACTTAATTGTGTCCCATAATTTTGTAGCTTTTCTTTATTCTTTCCTATTTCTGTTTCTTTTAAATCCTTGACTGGGTAATTTCAAACAACCTGTCTTCAAGTTCAGAGATTTTTTTTTTCTCTTTAAGTCTGAAGTTGAATCTCTCAATTGCATTTTTTACTTCATTTACTGAATTATTTAGCTGTGGGATGTGTTTGATTCTTTCTCATGATATCTATCTCTGTGTTTAATGTCTCACTTGTATTTTGAGTTGTCCTGATTTTGTTGAAGTATCTTCATGTTTTGTATCTCATTGAGTATTTTTATGATTATTATTTTTTTCTGGCAATTTGTTTATTTTTCATTAAGGTCTGTCATTGCAGGATTATTATTTCATTAGTGATAATGTATTTTATTTCCATTTTATCTTGTGCCCCTGCATTGATGCCTGTGCATCTGGTGGAATAATTGCCCCTTCCGAGATTCCTAGAGTTACTTTTATAGTCAGAGACTTTCACCTGCAGTTGAGTCTTTGTGTACTGTTTGGGAAGTGTGTGGTGACTTTGTTTTGGGGTACATGCAGTGGTATTATCTTCATGCAGTTTCTTTGGCTGTGTTCAACGTCAGCAATAACTTTGCACTCAGTGACTTAAACTATATGTGATTTTGTTAGCAGTGTTTCCATAGGTGGTTATTTTTTTTGGTTGCAAAGGATTTGGGGGTACTCTTGTTCTAGTTTTTCACACAATGGGAGACTTAGCTGAGTGGATCCTTCTTGGTGTTAGGTGTGACATGGCCTACATGTAGCTACCTCATAACTGGGTTCAGATGCAGATACTTGTGGCAGCCTGTGGGATTAGGGCCCTAGGCTCAGGGTATTCTGAGCATATTGTGGCATCTGGGTCTTGGAGTTTGAGTTTTCTCTCTGTGGCAGAGTTGCAGTAGGTTTACCACAGAACCAAGAACTGTTACTCTGAGGCATGCCCTAGTGGCTTGGGTCTAGTAGGTTGGGCTGTAGCTGTAATTTCACACCTGGGGGCAGGGCACTGCTCTGGTCTGACTCTATAGAAAAAAGGATGCTCTGGAGGTTTGAGCCTGGGACACAGGATATAGCTATATTCAGGAGTCTGGGCCAGTAGGACTCAGGGCAACTCAGGTACCTGGGTATGAGGCACCATGTAGGGTGCTCTAGACCCTGGGATGGTGAGACTTGGCAGTATACCAAATCGTAAGGCCAAATTTAGCAGCAGCAACTACCCCATAATGGCTAAGCACAATTGTCATTTGGGCCCTTGCATGTAGGGAACAATATAGAGATGACCCCACTCCTCAGAGAGAGGGGTGTTTCAGTAGCTTTCACTCTACAGTACTGTTTTAGTTCCAATGAACCAGAGTACTACACTTGTTTGGCCTGTATGTTGGGGTGTCTCTGCTCAGACACTACTCTCTTTTCCTGAGATGTGTAGTACCATATCAGCCCAGCCCTGGGATGCATAAGTGCTCAGCTTGGCTTAGACCTAACTACCCAAGAGGTGTTGTGCTGCTTCAGTTCAGTCTCGGGTGCATGACTGTTCTGGGAATTTCAGACATTGTTTTTCAGTGAAGCAGGGCTTTGTCAAAGCACCATGTCCTTCAGTGGCAGTGCACAGTCCCGTTCAGGCCACTATGTTCAGAATTCAGCTATGACTGATGGGGTAGATTGAGTTGTTCTGCCAAAGCAGTTTTACCAAGAGGAAGTGAAAATTTTAGCTTTGGTCTGAGTTGGGAGAGGAACATAAGTTGAGCACTTTTACCATTGTTTGGCCCTACTGGGAAGAGTGTAATGGTTGCTTGCACTTCAGCTTGGGTATGTTAAGTCATCAGGCAGGGATGGTTTAATGATGATTTAGCTTCAAGATGTAGCCCTGCTATGATTACTCATCTCTAGAGCAATTAACACTCCAGAATATGTTCTAGTTCCAATCTGACATAGTAGCTGTGTGGTCAAGGTGCAAGGCACAGTGTTGGTCCTTTCCCTGGGGTAGGGATAGCTGTGTCACTTATAGGCAACTCTATTTGTTGGACCTAGTGCCTGTGAGGATTGCAGGGGATCTTAGTGGTAAGGACTGTAGTTTTCAAGTTCTCCTGATGGGGCAGAATGAGAGGTAGGTGAAATAGTTTTACTTCTGCTTGGTTTCATGGAGAAGGGTGAAGCAACTCCCAGGAGTGTGGATTGAAAATGTCAGACCACAAAGTGGGGGTGGTTTGGCAGTGGCTTAGCCTCCAGGATAAGGGGTGCCATGGCTACTTACCCCCAGAGCAAGAAACAATTTTTCAGTACTTTCTGTTTTAGTATGCTGTAGAGCAGGAGCCACATGGGCCACAGGTGGCAGAGTAGTTTCAGCTTTTTCTCTGGGGGGAGCTCAGCTGTGTGATCTCTATGCAGCATCTTCAGCTGGTCTTAGTGCCTGTGAGGACTGCAAGGGATCACAATAGTGGTAACTATGGGTGTCCAAGGTTTTGGTTGTAGCTACTGGGATCCTTTTGCATAGCATTTTGCAATAGAGAGAAGTTCCTTCTCATTCCTGGCTGATACCATTTCGAGGATGGTGTGATAAACTTCCCATGTTTCCTTCCATTCTCGCTATCCTAAGTTTATGTGCTCACTAAGGTTTCTGATACACTTTTAATGTATTCCAGCATTCTTATTTAGTTATTTGCGTTAATACTTAGTTGTTCATTTGTAGTGGCTGCCTTTGTAGAAAGGATGAGCACTAGTGGCTACTAGTTGGTCATATTGCTGACATGTATTTTTTTTTTGTTTTTTTTTTTTTTTTTTTTTTTTTTTTTTTTTGGTGATAAATATCTATTCAGAACCTTTGTCCATTTTTATTTGATGACTATTATTGAGTTGTTTGAGTTTCTTATACATTCTGGTTATTAATTCCTTGTTGGGTGGATAGTTTGTGAATATTTTCAACAATGTCGTAGGTTTGACTCTACTCATTGATTGCTTTCTTTTCTGTGTGGGAACTTTGTACCTTGATGTAATCCCATTTGGCTTTTTTTGTTTCTTTGGCCTAGTTTTAGAGTTTCAGGTCTTACATTTAAATCATTAATTCATTTCTTTTTCCGTATATGGTGAGATATAGGATTCTAATTTTTTTTCTTCTGTATATGGACATTCAGTTTTCACAATATCATTTATTGAGGAGATTTTTCTTTCCTCAATATATGTTCCTGGTTTCCTTGTCAAAAATGAATCTTTATAAATACATGGATTTACTTCTGCATTCTCTATTTTATTCCATTGGTCTATGTGTATGTTTTTATGCCGATACCATGAAGCTTTGTTTACTATGGATTTGTAGAGTATTTTGAAGTTAGGTTGTGTGATGCTTCCAGCTTTCTTCTTTTTGCTCAGGATTGCTTTGGTTATCTGGTATATTTTGTGATTCCATATATATTAGAGGATTCTTTATTCTATTATTGTGAAGAATGCTGTTGATATTTTGATAGGGATTATATTGAATCTATAGATCCCTTTTGGTAGTATGGTTATTTTAATAACATTATTTCAATCTTTGAGCATGGGATATCTTTCCATATTTTGTTTAGACTTCAATTTTTTTCATTTGTGTTTTACACTTTTCTTTGTAGAGATCTTTCAATTATTTGGTTAAATTTATTTTTAGGCATTTTATTTTATCTGATAGCTATTGCAAATGGCATGGTTTCTTGATTTTTTTTGAGATTTTCTCTCTTGGTGGAACATAAATACCACCGAATTTGTGTTGATTTTGAATCCTACAATTTTAATGAATTTATCAGTCCTAATTGTTTTTTTGGTTGAGTCTTTAGGCTTTTCTAAATATAATATTATGCCATTAGTGAACAAAGATAATTTGATTTATTTCTTTTCAGTTTGGATGTTCTTTCTGTTGCTAAATTACTCTGGATAGGACTTCTTATACTGTGTTGAATAAAAGTGGTGAAAAGGGGCATTCTTGTCTTGTTCTTGATCTTACAGGAAAGGCTTTCAATTTTTTATTTGTATTTAATTATTTTTTTAAAGATGGGGTTTCACCATGATGGCCAGGCTGGTCTTGAACTCTTGACATCAGGTGATCCACCCACCTCAGCCTCCCAAAGTGTTAGGATTACAGGTGTGAGCCACCGCGCCCAGCCAGCTTTCAATTTTTTCTGATACAATATATTATGTGTGGGCTTGCCATATATAGCCTTTATTGTTTTACAGTATGTTTCTTCTATAACTGATTTGTTAAAAGTTTGTGTCATAAATGAATATTTAATTTATCAAGTGGTTTTTCATTATATTGAAATGATTATATGGTATGGTTTTTGTCCTTGATTGTATTAGTACAGTATATCATGTTTATTGATTTGCATATGTTGGAACATCCTTGTACCCATAGGATGAATTTTACTGCACCACAGTGAATGATCTTTTTAATGTGTTGTTAGTTTCAGTTTTGAAATATTTTACTGAGGATCTTTGTGTGTATGTTCATCAGGGATATTAGCCTGTAAATTGTTGTTGTTGTTTTGTCCTTGTCTTGTTTTGTTATCCTGGTAATGCTGGCATGTAGAATAAGTTTGAAATTATTATTTTGGTTTCAATTATTTGGAATAGTTTAGTTGAATTGGGATTAGCACTTTTTTTAATGATTGTCAACATTCAGGAATGAAATCATATGGTTCTCAGTTTGTTTTCAATGAGATTATTACTGTTTTAATGTTGCTACTTGTTATTGTTTATTAAGGCCTAGTATTCCTTCATTGTTCAATCTTGGTGGTTTGTATGTGTCTAGGAATTTATTTATATCTTCTAGGTTTTCCAATTTGTTGGCATATGGTTGTTTATAATAGTCCCTAATAATATTTCAAATTTATTTGGTATCAGTAGTAATTTCTACTTTTTCATTTCCAATTTTATTTATTTGAATCTTCTCTTATTTTCTTAATTAGGCTAGCTAATAGTTTGTTAACTTTATCTTTTTTTAAAAAACAATTTTTTTCTTTAAACTTTGGTGTTTATTTTTACTCAGTTTCATTTATTTCTGCTTTGATCTTTATTATTTATTTCCTTCTAATAGTTTAGGGTTCATTTGCTTTTGCTTTTCTAGTTTTTGGAGATGCATTATTAGGATGTTCATTTAAAAGTATTTTACTTTGTAATATAATCTTTTATTGCTATAGAGTATCCTTTTCAATACTACTTTTACTGTATCCCATAGGACTTGTTGAGTTTTCATTTTTGTTCATTTCAAAACATGTTTAAGATTTTTTTTAATTTATAAATTAATTCATTTGTCATTTGCAAGCATGTTTTGCAATTTTCATGTATTTGTAATAAATCAAATTTTCTATTATCAATTTCTAGTATTTGTCCATTGTATTCACAAAAGACATTTGATATAATTTAAATTTTAATGAATTTGTTCAGACTTATTCTTTGGCCTAACATATGACCTATCCTGGATAATGTCCCATGTGCTGAGAATAGGAATGCATTTTTTGATACACATGCACATACACACACACACACATACACAAATAAAAAGCAATAAACTAAATTGTATCATCAGAGAAAATTATCTTCACTAGAGGAAGACAGGAAGGCAAGAAACAAGGGGTAGAAGGCCGCAAGACAACCAGAAAAGAAACAACAAAATCGCAGAAGTAAGTCCTGGCTTATCAATAATAACATTGAATGTAACTGGACTAACCTCTTCAATTATAATACATAGGCTGGCTGAATGGATGAAAAGGAAAAACCCATTGATCTGCTTCCTACCTAGAACACACTTTACCTATAAAGACATACATAGACAGAAAATAAATAGGTGAAAATGATGTTTCATACCAATGGAAACCAAAAAGGGGCAGGAGTCACTATACTTATATTGGACAAAATACGTTTTAAGACAAAAAGTATAAGAACAGAAAAAGAAGTTCACTATATAATGATAAGGGTCAATTAAGCAAGAGAATATAGCAGTTTTAAATATGTATGCACCAAATACTGGAGCACCCAGATATATAAGGGAAATATTATTAGTGCTAGAGAGAGAGACAGGCCCTAACACAATAATAGCTGGACACTTCAATGCCCCATTATCAGGATTGGACAAACCTTCTAGACAGAAAATCAACAACAACAAAAAAATGAGACTTAATCTGCACTATACAACAATTTGAGTTAAAGATATTTATAGAACAAGAGCTGAAGAATACACGTTTTTTCTCTTGGCATACTTATTATTCTCAAGGATATATCATATGTTAGGTCACAAAAGAAGTCTTAAAACATCCCTGACTGCAATGGAATAAAACTGTAAGTTAATAACTGGAATTTTGGAAACTATACAAATACATGGATATTAAACAATATGCTCCTGAATGACCAGTGGGTCAACGAATAAATTAAGAAGAAAACTTTAAAACTCCTTGAAACAAATGATAATGGAAGCACAACATACCAAAACCGAAGGAATACAGAAAAATGAATACTCAGAGGGAAGTTTATAGCTATAAGTGCCTACATCAAAAAAGATAAAAAACTTCAAATAATCTAGTAATGCATCTTAAAGAAATAGAAAGCAAGAGAACCAAATGCAAAACTATTATAAAGATGAGAGTAGAGAAAAATGAAATTGAAATAAAAGAATAGAAAAAGTCAATGAAAAAAAGTTGGTTCTGAGAAGTTAAACAAAATTGACAAACCTTTAGCCAGACTATGAACAAAAGAGAAAAGATTCAAATAAAGAAGGAAACATTGCAAATGATACTACAGAAATTCAGTGAATCATTAGTTACTACTAAGAGAAATTATTTGACAATAAATTGAAAAAACTAAAAAAAAAGGACAAATATTTAGATATATACAACCTACTAAGATTGAACCAGGAATAAATCTAAAACCTAAAAAGACCAATAACAAGTAATATGTTCAAAGCCATAATGAAAAGTCTTCCAGTAAAGGAATGCCTGAGACCTGATGGTTTCATGACTAATTTCACCAAACATTTAAAAATGAACTAATATGAATTCTACTCAAAGTATTCTAAAAAATAGAGAAAACTTCCATACTTACTCTACAAGGCCAGTATTACCCTGATGCAAAAACCAAGGAAATATCAAAGAGAAAACTGCAGGCCAATATTTCTGCAGATGAACATTGATTTTTTAAAAACTATTTATTTATTATACTTTAAGTTTTGTTTTTTAAAAATTCTTAACAAAATACTAGCAAACTGAATGAAATAATACATTAAAATGATCATTCATCATCACCAAGTAGGATTTACCTCTGGGATGCAAGGATGGTGCACCATACACAAATCAATCAATAAAATACAGAATGAAGGATAAAAAACATAATTATTTCAATCGATGCTAAAAAGTCATTTGATACAATTTAACATCCTGTATGATAAAAGGCCTCAACTGTGTATAGGAGTTTTATTATTACTCCTTTTATTGCCTCAGCATAATAAAACCCATGTATGACAGGCACACAGCTAGTATTATACTTAATGGTTAAAAAAAAAAAAAAAACTGAAAGACTTTTTTCTAAAATCTGGAACATAAGAAGGGTGCCCTCTGTCACCACTTTAATATTGAACTGGAAATTTTAGCTAGAGCAATTAGACAAGAAAATGATACAAAGGGCATTCAAATTGTAAAGAAAGAAGTCAAAATATATTTGTTTGCAGGTGATGTGACCTTATATTTGGAAAAGCCTAAAAACTCCAGAAAGAACTATTAAAACTGATAACCAAATTTAGTAAAATTTGAGGATACCAAATGAACATACAAAAATCAGTAGCATTTCTATTTACAAACAGTGAAAAATATGAAAAAGAAATAAAAAATCTAATTTACAATAGCTGTCCATAAAACTAAACACCTAGGAATTAACCAAATTGAAAGATCTCTATAATAAAAATTGTAAAACACTGATGAAGGAAACAGAAGATGACACCAAACATGGAAAAATATTCCATATCCATGGATTGGAAGAATCAATATTTTTAAAATATATATTCTACGCAAAGCAATCTACAGATTGAATGCAATCTTTATCAAAATACCAGTGATATTCTTCACATAAATAGAAAAAGTATCCTAAAATTTAAATGGAATCACAAATGACCCAGAATAGCCAAAGCTATCCTAAACAAAAATAACAAAACTGGAGGAATTGCATTACCTGATTTTAAATTATACTACAGAGCTATAGTAATTAAAACAGTATGGCACTGGCATTAAAAAAAAAAAGAGACAAATAGACCAATGGAAAAGAATAGAGAACTAAAGAAAAAAGAATTCACACACCTCCAATGACCTCGTTTTTGTAAAAGGTGTCAAGAATATACACTGGGGAAACGACAGTCTCTTCAATAAATGGTGCCAGAAAAACTGAATATCCATAAGCAAGACAAAAATGAAAGAAAAAAAAATATGAAAGTATACCCCTCTTATATACAAAATCAAATCAAAATGGATTAAACACTTAAATCTAAGAACTTAACTATGAATCTACTACTACATTGGGGACAATCTCCAGGACATTTTTGTGGGCAAATGTTTCTTGAACAATACCCCACAAGCACAGGCAACCAAAGCAAAATGGACAAATGGGATCACATCAAGTTAAAGAGCTTTGGCAGAGCAAAGGATACAGTCAACAAAGTGAAGAGACAACCTACAGAATGAGAGAAAATAATGATTGCCCCTAAGCCTATCATAAACAGGCCTTAAAGAAACTGGCCATAGTGGGAGGATCCAAGATGGCCAAACTGCTCCAGAGTGCAGTTGCCAGCTAGAACAGTGCAGAGTGTGAGTGCTCACCACATTTCCAAAAAAGTTTTCACTGCCCACAGACCAGGACCTTCCCAGGCCAAAAAGTGCCACCAATTTTCAGCATGGCATGGGAGTGCTGGGTCAGTGTACAGAAACTCACACAAGTCTGGGTGGCCATTTCAACTGGTGCCTGGAATGCCAGGAGACAGAACCACCTATTCAACTGAAAGGGAGGGGGCAGAGACAGGGAGCCAGGTGATCTGACTCAGTGGGTATCAACCCCACAAAACAAACAATCTGAAATACTCTAGATTGAGAGTTTCACAGCAAGTGTACCTGGACCCAGGACAGTCCAGCTCAGTGGGGTAAAGGGCGTCCCCCACTAGTGAGGCAGTCTGCCACTACTGAGGCAGTTCACACAGCAGTTGGGCAGAGCCTGCAGCAGCTAAGCAACACCTCTGCTGGCAGACTGTGACTAGACTATTCCATGCAGGGCAAGGCATCTTTGAAAAAAGGCAGCAGCACAACAGGAACTTATAAATGAAGCCGACCTTCCCAGGACAAAGCACCTGGGAAAAGAGGTGGTTATGGGTTACGCAGCAGCAGACTTAAAGATACCTGCCCAGCAGCTCTTCATGGAACAATGGAGCTCCCAGAACAGCACTTGAGCTCCTATAAGGGACAGGCTGTCTCCACAAGCAACTCCCCGACCCCTATATACCCAAAGAGACACCTCATAAAGGAGAACTAAGGCTAACATCTGGTGGGTACCCCTCTGGCATGAGGATAGCAGAGGAAGAAACTGGTGGCAACCCTTGCTGTTTTGCAGCCTCCATGGGTGATCCTCATGTGAGCAGGGTCTGGAGTGGACCTCCAGTGGTCCTGCAGCAGAAGGACCTGACTGTTAGAAGGAAAACTAAGAAATAGAAAGAAATAGCTTCAATATCAACAAAAAGGATGTCCACCCAGAGACCCCATCCAAAAGTCACTAACTACAAAGAACACAGGCAGATAAAGCCACTAAGATGTGAAGAAACCAGTGCAAAATGATGAAAACATCAAAAACAAGAATGCCTCTCCTTCGCCAAGGGATCACAACTCCTCACCAGATAGGGATTAAAGCTGGATGGAGAATCAGTCTGATAAATTGACAGGAACAGGCTTCAGAAGGTGGGTAATAACAAACTTCTCAGAGCTAAAAGAACATGTGCTAACCCAATGCAAAGAAGCTAAGAACCTAGAAAAAAGGTTAGATGAGATGCTAACTAGAATAAAGACCTTAGAGAAGAATATAAATGACTTAATGGAGCTGAAAAACACAGCACAAGAACTTCATGATGCATACACAAGTTTCAATAGCAGAATCGAC
>NW_016108084.1:381155-388884 GCF_001604975.1 Cebus imitator | reverse complement strand
ATCTTGCATGTTCTTCACATGTACCCCAAAACCTAAAATGCAATAAAGAAAAAAAAAAAGAAACTAACTCAGAACCATACAACTTCCGGCTCCTGAATGTCGAGTGGATAAACAATGAAATGAAGGCAGAAATAAAGATGTTCTTTCTTTAGCAAACTATCACAGGAACAGAAAACCAAATACACATGTTCTCACTTATAAGTGGGAGCTAAATGATGAGAACACATGGACATATAAAACACACTGGAGCCTGTGGGAGGGTAGAGGGTGGGAATAGGGAAAGGATCAGGAAAACAACTAATTATACTAGGTTTAATATCTAGATGATGAAATAGCCTGTACAACAAACCCCCATGACACCAGTTTACTTATGTAACAAATTTGTACATGCACTACTGACCTTAAAAATAAAAAATAAATACCCTACTGTTATTGCATTATAGTTTTTAATCTCCCTTTAGATACAATGTTTTCATATATATTTTGGTGTTCCTATGTTGAGTACATAGATACTTATAATTGTTATAGTCGATTGCTGGATTGATGACTTTATTATTACATAGTGATCTACTTTGTCTCTTTTTACAGTATTTCACTTGTAGTGTATTTTGTCTTATACAAGTATAGCTACATGTGCTCTTTCTAGGTTTCCATTTACATGGAGTATATTTTTTCAGTTCTTCATTTTCAGTTTATATGTGCATCTATAAGTGAAGTGAGTTTCTTGTAGACAGTCTATAGTAGGGTCTTAGTTTTTGTTTTTGTTTTTAATTCATTCAGCCACTCTATGGCTTTTAATGGAGATATTTATTTACATTCAATGTCATTACTGATACATAAAGACTTAATTCAGCCTTTTTGTTATTTTACTCTGTTCATTGTGGAAATTTTTCTACTGATTTCTTCCTTTCTTACTGCCTTGTTTTATGATTAACTTATTTATTCTGGTAGTATTTTATTTGTAAATAATTTCAACTTTTATTTTGGATTTGCTATTACACGTACAGATTTGACATATGAAGATATTGCATGATGCTGAGGTTTGGGATACCCCAAACCTCATCACCCAGATAATATGCATAGTGCCCTACAGGTAGTTTTTCAACCCGTGCTCACCTTCATTCCTCCCCTTATTTTTCCCATATTTATGTTCGTGGTATTCAATCTTTAGCTCCCACTAAGTTGGAACATCCACTATATGATTTCCTGTTCCTGAATAATTTGCTTAGGATAATCACCACCAACCTGATCTATGTTGCTGCAAAAGACATGTTTTTTTTTTTGTTTTGTTTTTTGTTTGTTTGTTTGTTTGTTTGTTTGTTTTATGGCTGTGAAGTATTTCACGTTGGGTAAGTACCACATTTTCTTTATACAGTCCACCATTTATGGTCACCTAGACTGATTTTATATCATTGCTATTATGAATAACACTACAATAAACATAGAAGTGCACGTATCTTTTTGGTAGAACAATTTACTTTCCTTTGGATATATACCCAGTCATGAGATTGGTAAGTTAAATGGTAGCTTCGTTTTAAGTTCTTTGAGAAATCTCAAAACTGCTTTTGCAGTGGCTGGACTACTTTACATCTCTATCAACAGGGTAAGCATTTATTTTTCTTTTCAGCCATGCCAGCATCTGTTACTTTTTTTACTTTGTTATATTATCCACCTGACTGGTAGGAGATAGTATCTCATAGTTTTGATTTGCATTTCTCTGATGATTGATGATGATAAGCATTTTTTCATGTTTGTTGGCTGTTTATATGTGTTCTTTTGAGAAGTGTCTTTTCATGTCTTTTGTCCATTTTTTAAATGGGTTTGGTTTTTGCTTGTTGATTTGTTTATATTCCTTATAGATTCTGAATATTAGTTCATCTTCAGATGGATAGTTCACAAGTATTTTCTTCCATTTTGTTGTCTGTTTACTCTGTTGATGATTTCTTTTGCTGAATGCGCTTTAGTTTAATTATATCTCACTTGTCAATTTTTGTTTTGGTGCAATTGCTTTTGATAATTAGCTAAAAATTATTTGCTAAGGCTGATGTTGAGAAAGTTATTTCATAGGTTTTCTTCTGGGATTTTTATAGTATGTGTTCTTACATTTAAATATTTTATCCAATTTGTGTTAATTTTTGTATGTAGTGAAACACATGAGTCCAGTTTCTTTCTTCTGCATATCTCTAGCCTGTTATTCCAACACCATTTATTGAATAACCATTTCTTTCCCCATTGTTTTTTGTCCGATTTCTTGAACATCAGGTGGTGGTAGGTGTGCAGCTTTGTTTCTTGGTTCTCTATTTTGTTCCATTGGTCTATAGTGTCTGTTTTTGTGCCAGTACTATGCTGTGGCCTTGTAGTCTAGCTTAAAGTCAGATACTATGATGCCTCAGACTTTGTTCTTTTTGCTTAGAATTGTTTTGGCTATAAAGACTCTTCTTGGTTTTTATATAAATTTTAGAATAGTTTTGTCTAATTCTCTAAAAAATGACATTGGCAATTTGATAGGAATAGCATTGAATCTGTAAACCGTTTTGGGCAGTGTGGCCATTCTCATGATATTGAGTCTTCATATTCATGAGCATGAAGTGTCTTTTTGTTTTTGTTTTTGTTTTTGTTTTTTTCATTTATTTGTGTCATCTCTAATTTTCTTCAACAATGTCTTATCATTATATTTGTAGAAGTCTTTCAGCTCCTTGGTAATCTGTATTCCTAGATATTTTATTTATATTATGCCTACTGTAATTGGGATTGTGCTATTGATTTAAATCTCAGCTTGAATGTTATTGGTGTATAGACATGCTACTTATATTGTATGTTGACTTTGTTTCCTAAAATTTTACTGAAGTCTTTACCAGTTCTAGGACTCTTTCAGTGGAGCCTTTACGATTTTGTCTATATAGAATCATATTGTCATCAAAGAGTGATGGTTTGGCTTCTTTTCCTCTTTGGGTGTCTTTTATTTCTTTCTCTTTCCTGATTGTTCTGGCTAGGACTTCTAATACTATATTGAGTAGGAGTGGTGAGAGTAGGCATTTTTGTCTTCTTCCAGTTCACAGCACATTTAATACCTTGCTTTTCATATTTAGTGTATCTATTGTAAGTTATTGCTTTGTGATTACCACTATATAGGAAACATAGGGTAAGGCACTGAGAGTGGACAGATGGAAAACACAGATGCTGGGCTGAAGGGGAAGGAAGTTTGGACCCTTCATGGGTCTACTGTGCATGAGGACTCGTTCCTGGCTCCCAACAGCTCCTGAACAGGGGATGAGTTGAGCAAGCTTGTAGTGGTGTACTTTCACCAAAAACCTCTGGAATTCTGGCAGCAGGAGGTGGCATGACCCCTGCTGTGGACAATTGAGCTGGTAGAGTGTTGCTTGGAGAGATTATGTGGACAGAACTCCATCTGGTGCAGAGCCTGGAGGGTTTGATGTGGGAGAGTGTGTTGTGGAGCATGGTCAGAAATGCCTGTTCTCCACGGCTTATCTTGCTCCCATAGCAGACTTTAGCCTTAGGGGAACTGCTGGACCTGCATAGTGCAGGGCAATCTTGCCCATGAGATGAGTCTAGTCTGACATGAATGCCCCCCTGTCTGATAGTCTCTCCCAGGGCACCATTCTGGTCATTATGTCTTACAGTGCAGCCTCAGGTCTGCAGTTGAGGTGCCACACAAATACCCACATCATAGCTTCTGCACTGGCAGACTATGCCTCATCATTGGAAAGCTCCAGCAGAATGTCCTCCACAGATGCACACCAGCCCACCCCTGCCCTCATCCCACTGCTGTTTCCCCTGTGCCGGCTTGCTGGCATGCACTGGCCCACAGTCACCCTTCACATTACTTTGCTGGTACATGTACACATGGGTGAACTTCATCTCTCTCTCCCTGCTGGCACGCATGTGCATTGCACTAAGCCACTGCTGCTGGCATAAGCACACCTTCCCCTCCCCCGAATCGTGCTCCCATTGCCAATGTAAAGGTGGGTAAGGAGATCAGCAGCTTCACATGCCCTTTGCCACCATCATCATCACTGACACATTTATGCATACAGAGACTGCCAGCTCCATGCCCATCAGTGCCCTGCCCCCATGCTGATATTGTCACAGGCATGAACCCATGCACAGAGACCAGCAGCCCCATCACCCATCATGTATGGCTGTTGCTACTGGCATGAATATGCACACAGAGGTTGCCATCCCTGTGTTCACCAGTTCCCTGATTACCACTGGTGCAAATGCACACACAGATGCCTACAGTCCTCAACTGCCCACCCTTCCATCACAGTGCTGTTATCACTGCCACGGCAAACACCCACATGATGGCCAGAAACCCTCTGCCCAGCAATGCCCCACCTCAGTCAGTGAGCATGCACACCACCACATTGCCATTGCTGCTGGCACATTAAAATGAGCATGGACCTAGCTAATATCACATGACAAAGCAATTCGCCTGGCACCAGCCATCAAAGTGTTGTGAACAGTGATCCAGGAATACCTGGGTTCCTTTGCACCACAGATTTCTAACCTCAAGTGGCCAGAAAACAAAGCCAGAGGCTTTTAAACTGACTGAAATGACAGAAATAGGATATCACTAGAAATGAAGATCATTGATATTCAAGAGAACATTTAAACACAACACAAGTTTCTAAGAAAAAAAATTACAATAAGATGAAGGAAATAAAAGTTGAAATGAACATTATAAGAAAAAACTTGATATAATAGGACTGAAAAATCCACTTCAAGAATTTCAGAGTACAATCACAAGTATTAGCAGAAAAATTGGACAACCTGAGGAAAGAATCTCAAAACTTGAAGACTGGCTGTCTGAAATAACTCAGTTAGACAAAAGTAAATAAAAAAGAATAAATGAAAATGAACAAAACCTGAGAAATATGGGATTTTGTGCAGAGACCAAATTTATGGCGCATTGGTATCTCTAAAAGAGGAGACAAAGCAAGCACAGAAAACACATTTTAGGATATTTTCCATGAAAAAATTTCTCTGCTAGAGAGGACAACATTCAAATTTAGGAAATGAAGAGAACCTCTGTGAGATACTACACAAGACAGCCACCCCCAAGACACATAATCGTCAGATTCTTCAAGGCCAAAATAAAAGAAAAAATATATAAAGTCAGCTGAAAAGGCAGGTTATGTACAAATGGAACCTCATCAGGCCAACAGTGGACATTTCAGCAGAAACCCTGCAAGCCACAAAGGATGGGGGCCTATATTCAGCATTCTTAAAGGAAAGAATTTTCAACTGAGAATATCTTATCCAGACAAACTAAGCTTCATATGCAAAGGAGAAATAAGAACTGTCTCAGACAAACAAATACTAATGGAATGCATTTCCACAAGACAAACTTTACAAGAGGTCCTGAAGTGAGTGCTAAATATGGAAAGGGAACACCACTACTGGCCACTACAAAAACTCACTTAAGTACATAGACCAGCGACACTATAAAGCAATCACACAAACAAGCCTGCATAATAACCACTTAACAAAATGTTGACAGGATCAAATTTGCACATATGAATACTAACTTTGAGTGTAAATAGCCTAAGTGCCCTATCGAAAAGGTACAGAGTGGCAAGTTGGATAAAGAAGCAAAACCCAGTGGTATTCTGTATTTAAGGGACTCATATCACAAGCAATGATGCCCAAAGATTTCAAAGTAAAGGGATGGAGAAAAATCTACCAAGCAAATGGAAAACAGAAGAGAGCAGGGGTTGCTATTCTCATTTTAGACAAAACAGATTTTAAAACAAGAAAGACCATAAAAGGCAAAAGGAAGCAGTGCAAGATGATAGGCTTGAAGGCTACACCAGTTGTATTTCTGTATGGACACTAATTTACAACTATCTACACAGAGAAAACACTCTCATTAGAACAAAATTTAGGCGAGCCTTCCTAATACCTGTTTTTAACTTCATATCACTGAAGGAGACACAGAAAAGATAGAAAAAAAGTCTTAAGTTGCCAATGTCACCTCTCCCCAACCCCACCTTCCAGCTGTGGCAGTACCAGCATGGTATAGAGTTCATCTCTTGGTGCTGAGGGAGGGAGGACACAGCAATTGTGAGGCATTGAACTCAGTACTGTCCTGTTAGAGAAGGAAGGAAAACAACACCAAACTCAGCTGACACTCACACACAGAGGCAGTATTTAAACCAGCCCTTGCCACAGAGGAATTGCTGATCCTAATGTTCTGAACTTGAAGCTCACAATCAAAAGCCAAAGTGCTCTAGGTCTTTAAGTAAACATGAAAGACATCTTTGGATATAAGTACTGCAAGTTTTAGACTAGTCCTAGGGTTTACCTGGGCCCAGAGACACTTAGGGTGGGGGGTGGGTTGTGTGATCTACTGAGACACCAGCTAGGGAGGCTAAGGGAGTTCTGGCATCATCCCTCTTCTAAGCTCAGGCTGCACAGCTTGTGGCTCCAAAAAAGACATGTTTCTTCCTCATGAGGATAGGAGAGGGAAGAGTGGGAAGGACTTGGTTTTGCACCTTGGACACCAGATTAGCTACAGCAAGATAGAGCACTAGTCCCAGTTCCAGGCCCTAACTCCCGGGTAACATTTCTAGACACACTCTGGGAAAGATGGGAACCTGCTGCCTTGAATGGGGAAAAAAACAGTTCTGGCAGCATTTATTACCCACTAAGTAAAGAGCTCTTGGGCCTTGGACAACCAAGTACTACATTGAGGGCCATGGCTAAGCCTCTGAGACTTGCTAGCTTCAGATGAGATTCAGCATATTATCAGCTTTTGTGGCTATGGGATGAAACTCCTGCTTAAGAAAAGCAGAGGAAAAAGTATAGGGGACTTTTTCTTGAACTTTAGGTGCTAGAATGTTCATAGTGGGATAGAGAACCAACTGGGCTCTCAGGGTCACCAATGTCAGGACTTAACTCTTGGATGACATCTCTAGATCTTCCCTGGCCCAGAAGGGAACCCACTGCCCTGAAAGGTGAGCCCCAGCCCAGGCAGCATTCAGCACAAGCTGGCTTAAAAGTCCTTGGACCTGAAGATGGCTGAATAGGAACAGCTCAGATCTGCAGCTCTCAGTGAGATTGCCACAGAAGGTGAGTGATTTCTACATTTCTAACTGAGGTACCCAGTTCATCTCATTGGGACTGGTTGAATAGTGGGTGTCACACATGGAGGGAAAGCTGAAGCAGGGTGGGGCATTGCTTCACCCAGAAAGCACAAGGGGTTAGGGGATTTTCCTTCCATAGCCAAGGGAAGCCATGAGAGAATGTACCAAGAAGAACAGTGCATTTACAATGAGATTCCCCTTGGTGCCTATGCCACCACTTCCCTGGGTTTCAAGCACAAAATTGGGACGCTGTTTGGGCAGACATCAAGCTAGCAACAGATTTATTTTTCATACCCCAGTGGCACCTGGAATGCCAGCAAGACAGAACCGTTTACTCCCCAGGAAAGAGGGCTGAAGCCAAGTATCCAAGTGGTCTGGCTCGACAGGTCCCAACCCCACAGGGCACCAAAAGCTAAGATCTACTCCCTTGAAATTCTCACTGCCAACACAGCAGTCTGAGGTTGACCTGGAATGCTAGAACTTGGTGGGGGGAGGGGCATTCGCCATTGCTGAGGCTTGAATAGGCAGTTTTACCCTAACAGCACAAAAAAAGCCACCAGGAATTTCAAACTGGGCAGAGCCCACCGCAATTCAGCAAGTCTGCTGCACCCAGACTGCCCCTC
>NW_016108084.1:373290-380830 GCF_001604975.1 Cebus imitator | reverse complement strand
ATTGCCTCCTCAAGTGGGTCCTTGACGCCTGTGTATTTTGACTGAGAGACGCTTCCCAGTAGAGGCCGACACAGACACCTCATACAGAAGAGTTCGGGCTGGCATCTAGTGAGTGCTCCTCTGGGAGGAAGCTTCCAGAGGAAGAAACAGGCAGCAGTCTTTGCTGTTCTGCAGCCTTCACTAGTGATACCCAGGCAAACAGGGTCTAGAGTTGACCTCCAGAAAATTCCTGCAGACCTGCAGCAGGGGGACCTGACTGTTAGAAGGAAAACTAAAAAACAGAAAGGAATAATATCTACATCAGCATAAAGGACATCCACTCAGAGACCCTATCCAAAGGTCACCAATATCAAAGACCAAAGGTAGATAAATCCACGAAGATGGGCAGAAATTATTGCAAAAGGCTGAAAATTCCAAAAACCAGAAAGCCTCTTGTTGTCCAAAGGATCACAACTCCTTGCAGCAAGGGAACAAAACTGGATGGATGGAGATTGGGTTTGATAAATTGACAGAAGTAGGCTTCAGAAGGTGGGTAATAACAAACTTCTCTGAGCTAAAGGAGCATGTTCTAACCCAAGGCAAGGAAGTTAAGAACTTTGAAAATTGGTTAGACGAATTGTTAACTAAAGTAACCAGTTTAGACAAGAACATAAATGACTTGATGGAGCTGAAAAACACAGCATCTCTCTGCAAACCCTGCAAGCCAGAAGAGAGAGGGGGCCAAAATTCAACATTCTTAAAGAAAAGAATTTTCAATCCAGAATTTCATATCCAGCCAACCTAAGCTTCATGAGTGAAGGGGAAATAAAATATTTTTCAGACAAGCAAAGTGCTGAGAGATTTTGTCACTACCAGGCCTGCTTTACAAGAGCTCCTGAAATAAGCACTAAACATGGAAAAGAAAAACCAGTACCAGTCACTGCAAAAACATATTCAAATTGTAAAGACCACTGACTCTATGAAGAAACTGCATAAACTAACGGACAAAATAACCAGCTAACATCAAAATGACAGGATCAAATTCACACATAACAATATTAACCTTAAATACAAATGGGGTAAATGCCGCAATTAAAAGACACTGACTGGCAAATTGGATAAAGAGTCAAGAACAATCAGTGTGCTGTACTCAGGAGACGCATCTCACCTGCAAAGACACACATAGAAACAAAATAAAGCGATGGAGGAAGATTTACCAGGCAAATCTGGTAAATCTTCCTCCATCCCTTTATTTTGTTTCTATGTGTGTCTTTCCAGGTGAAAGAAAAAAAAAAAAAAGAAGGAGTTGCAATTCCAGTCTCTGATAAAAAATTTTAAACCAACAAAGATTAAAAAAAAAATACAAAGAACAACAAAGAACATAATTGTAAAGGAACCAATGCAACAAAACAGCTAACTATCGTAAACATACATGCACCCAATCAGGAGCACCCAGATACATACGCCAAGTTCTTAGAGATCAACAAAGAGACAGACTCACACACAATAATAGTGGGAGATTTTAACACCCCACTGTCAACATTAGACAGATCAACAAGACAGAAAATTAACAAGTATATTGAATACTTGAACTCAGCTCTGGACCAAGTAGACCTAACAGACATCTACAGAACTCTCCACCACAAATCCACAAAATATACATTCACCACATTTCACCTATTCTAAAATTGACCACATAATTGGAAGTAAAACACTCCTCAGTAAATGCAAAAAAATGGAAATTATAACAAACAGTCTCTCGGACCTCAGTGCAATCAAATTTGAACTAAGGATTAAGAAACTCACTCAAAACTGCACAATTACATGGAAACTAAAAAACCTGCTCCTGAATGACTAGTGGGTAAATAACGAAATTAAGTGAGAAACAAAAATGTTCTTTAAAACCAATGAGAACAAAGACACAATGTACCAGAATCTCTAAGATACGTTTAAAGCAGTGTGTAGAGGGAAATTTATAGCACTAAATGCCCACAAGAGAAAGCAGAAAAAAATGTAAAATTGACACACTAAAATCACAATTAAAAGCACTAGAGAAGCAAGGGCAAACAAATTCAAAAGCTAGTGGAATACAAGAAATAACTAATATCAGAGGAGAATTGAAGGAGGTAGAGACACGAAAACCCTTCAAAAATCAATGAATCCAGGAAGTGGTTTTTTGAATAGATGGACAAAATAGACTGCTAGTCAGATTAGTAAAGAAGAGTAGAGAGGAAAATCAAATAAGCACAATAAAAAATGATGAAGTGATATCACTGCTGATCCCACAGGAATAATACAAGTTACCATCAGAGAATACTATTAACACCTCTGCACAAATAATGTAGAAAATCTAGAAGAAATGGATAAATTCCTCGACACTTACACACTACCAAGACTAAACCAAGAAGAAATTGAATCCCTGAAAAGACAAATAACATATTCTGAAATTGAGGCAGTAATTAATAGCCTACCAACAAAAAGAAGTCCAAGACCAGATGGATTCACAGCCGAATTCTACCAGAGGTACAAAGAGGGGCTGCTACCATTTCTTCTAAAACTATTCCAAAAAATAGAAAAACAGGAAATCTTCCCTAACCGATTTTATGAGGACAGAATCATCCTGATATCAAAACCCGGCAGAGACACAACAAAAAAAAAAACACAATTTCAGGCCAATAACACTGATGAACATCGATGTTAAAATTCTTAATAAAATACTGGCAAACTGAATCCAGCAGCACACCAAAAAGGTTATCCACCAAGATCAAGTCAGCTTCATCCCTAGGATTAAAGATTCAACATACACAAATCAATAAGCGTAATCCATCTCATAAACAGAACCAATGACAAAAACTGCATGATTATCTCAACAAATGCAGAAAACGCCTTGAACAGAATTCAACAGACCTTCATGCTAAAAACTCAATAAACTAGATATTGATGGAATGTATCTCAAAATAATAAGAGCTGTTTATGACAAACCCACAGCCGGAAGTTCTGGCCAGGGCAATCAGGCAAGAGAAATAAATAAATGGTATTTAGTTACGTGGAGAGAAAGTGAAATTTTCTCTGCAGATGACACGATTGTATATTTAGAAAACTCCATTGTCTCAGCCCAAATCCTCCTTAAGCTAATGAACAAGTTCAGCAGAGTCTCAGGATACAAAATCAATGTGCAAAAATTGCAAGCATTGCTATAAACAAATTACAGACTAATAGAGAGCAAAATCATGAACAACCTCCCATTTGCATTTGCTACAATGAGAATAAAATAGGAATACAACTTACAAGGGATGAGAAGGACCTCTTCAAAGAGAACTACAGACCACACTGCTCAAGGAAACAAGAGGACACAAACAAAAGGAAAAACATTCCATGTTCATAGATAGGAAAATCGATATTGTGAAAGTGGCCATAATGTCCAAAGTAATTTGTAGGTTCAATGCTATCTACATCAAGCTGCCATTGACTTTATTCACAAAATTGGAAAAACCTCCTTTAAATTACATATAAAATCAGAAAAAGCCCACATAGTCAAGACAATCCTAAGCAAAAATAACAATATGGGAAGCATCATGCTACCTGACTTCAAACTATACTACAAGGCTACAGTGACCAAAACAGCATGATACTGGTAGCAAAACAGATATATAGACCAACAGAAAAGAAAAGAGGCTGCAGAAATAATACCACACATCTACAACCATGTGATCTTTGACAAACCTGACAAAAACAAGCAATGTGGAAATGATTCCCTATTTAATAAATAGTGCTGGGAAAACTGGCTAGCCATATGCAGAAAAGTGAAAGTGAATCCCTTCCTTATACCTTATACAAAAAATTAACTAAAAATGGATTAAAGACTTAAACATAAGACCTAAAACCATAAAAACCCTAGAAGAAAACCTAGACAATACCATTTAGAATATAGGCATGGGTCAAGACTTCATGATTAAAACACCATAAGTAATGGCAACAAAAGCCAAAATTGACAAATGGGATCTAATTAAACTACAGAGCTTCTGCGCAGCAAAATAAACTATCATCAGAGTGAACAGGTAATCTACAGAATGGGAGAAAATTTTTGCAATCTACCCATCTGACAAAGGGCTAATATTCAGAATCTACAAAGAACTAAAAGAAGAAAAAACAACCCCATGAAATGTGGGTGAAGGATATAAACAGACATTTCTCAAAAGAAGACATTTATGCAGCCAACAAGCATATGAAAAAAATCTTATCACTGGTTATTAGAGAAATGCTAATGAAAACCACATTGAGATACCGTCTCATGCCAGTTAGAATTGCAATCATTAAAAAGGAAACAAAAGATGCTGGAGAGGATGTGGAAAAATAGAAGTGCTTTTACACTGTTGGTGGGAGTGTAAATTAGTTCAACCATTGCGGAAGACAGTGTGGCAATTCAGTGAGGATCTAGAACTAGAAATGCCATTTGACCCAGCAATCCCATTACTTGGTATATACCCAAAGGATTATAAATTATTCTACTATAAAGACACATGCACACGTATGTTTATTGTGGCACTGTTTACAATAGCAAAGACTTGGAACCAACCCAAATTCCCATCAATAAAAGACTGGATAAAGAAAATTTGGCACATATATGTTATGGAATACTATGCAGCCATAAAAAAAGGAAGAATTCATGTCACCTGCAGGGACATTGATGATGCTGGAAACCAAATTTATTTATTTATTTATTATTTATTTATTTATTTATTTATTTATTTTGTGGCAGAGGCACATACACAAAAAAGAAATTTCAGGCCAATATACCTGATGAACATCGATGTAAAAATCCCTAATAAAACACTGGTAAAAATAAATCCAGCAGAACATCAAAAAGCTTATCCACCACAATAAAGGAAGCTTCATTCCTGGGATGCAAGACGAGTTCAACCTATGCAAATAAATAAATGTAATCTATCACATAAACATAACCAATGACAAAAACCACATGATTACCTCAATAGATGCAGAAAAGGCCTTCGACAAAATTCAGCCTTTCATGCTAAAAACTCTCAGTAAACTAGATAGTGATGGAATGTATCTCACAATAATAAAAGCTATTCATGACAAACCCACAGCCAATATCATACTGAATGGACAGAAACTGGAAGCATTCCTTTTGAAAACCAGCAAAAGAGAAGAAAGACCTCTCTCACCACTCCTATTTATCATAATAATGTAAGTTCTGGCCAGGGCAATCAAGCAAGAGAAATAAATAAAGCGTATTCAAACAGGAAGAGAGCATGTCAAATTGTATCTGTTTGCAGATGATATGACTGTATATTTAGAACACCCCATCATCTCAGCCCAAAATCTTCTTAAGCTGATAAGTAACTTCAGCAAGTCTCAGGATACAAAATCAATGTGCAAAAATTACATGCATTACTATACACCAATAACAGACAAACAGAGAGCCAAATCATGAGTGAACGCCCATTCACAATTGCTACAAAGAGAATAAAATACCTAGGAATACAACTTACAAGGGGTGTGAAGGACTTCTTTAAGGAGAACTACAAAGCACAGGTGAAGGAAATAAGAGAAGACACAAACAAATGGAAAAACATTCCATGCTCGTGGAAAGGAAGAATTGGTATCATGAAAATGGCCATAATACCCAAAGTAATTTATAGATTCAATGGAATCCCCATTAAGCTACCAGTGACTTTCTTCACAGAATTGGAAATATCTACTTTAAACATCATATGAAAAAAAAGAGCCCATATATCCAAGACAATCCTAAGCAAAAGGAACAGAGCTGTAGGCATCACACTACCTGACTTCAAACTATACTACAGGACTACAGTAACAAAAACAGCATGGTATTGTTACCAAAACATATATATAGAGCAATAGAACAGAACAGAGGACACAGAAATAACACCACACATGTACAACCATTCGATCTTTGATAAACCTGACAACAAAGAACAGGGAAAGGATTCCCTATTTAATAAATCGTGTTGGGAAAACTGGCTAGCCATATGCAGAAAGCTAAACCTGGACCCCTTCCTTATACCTTATACAAAAATGAACTCAAGTTGGATTAAAGACTTAAATGTAAGACATAAAACCATAAACACCATAGAAATAAGAAAACCAAGGCAATATCATTCAGGACATAGTTAAGGGCAAACACTTTATGACTGAAATACCAAAAGCAAGGGCAACAAAAGCCAAAATTGACATATGGGATCTAATTTAACAAAGGAGTTGTGCACAGCAAAAGAAACCATCATTAGAGTTAACAGGCAACCCACAGAATGGTAGAAAAGTTTTGCAATCTATCCCTCTAACAGAAGGCTAATATCCAGAATGTGCAAATAACTTATACAAATTTACAAGAAAAAAACAAACAATCCCATCAAATGTGGTTGAAGGAAATGAACAGACACTTCTCAAAAGAAGACATTTATGCAGCCAATAAACATATGAAAAAGTGATAATCATCACTAGTTATTAGAGAAATGCAAATTAAAACCACATTGAAATACCATCTCACACCAGTTAGATGGCAATCATTAAAAAGTCAGGAAATAACAGATGCTGGAGAGAATGTGCATAAATAGGAACGATTTTACACTATTGGTAGGGGTGTAAATTATTTCCAACAGTGTGGAAGAAAGTATGGCCATTCCTCAAGGATCTAGAGCTAGAAATACCATTTAACTCAGCAATACCATTACTGGGCATATACCCAAAATATTATAAAGTATTCTACTATAAAGACACATGCACACGTACATTTACTGCGCGACTGTTCACAATAACAAAGACTTGGAACCAACCCAAATGCCCATCAATGATAGAACTGTTAAAGAAAATGTGATGCACGTACATTATGGAATACTATCCAGATACAAAAAAGGATGAGTTCATGTCCTTTTCAGGGACATGGATGAAGCTGGAAACCATCATTCTCAGCAAAGTAACACAAGAACAGAAAACCAAACACCACATGTTTTCTCTTATAATGGGAGTTGAACAATGAGAACACATGAACACAGTGAGGGGAGCATCACACACTGGGGCCTCTTGGTGAGTGGGGGGCTAGGGGAGGTATAGCATTAGGAGAAATACCTTATATAGATGACAGGTTGATGGGTGTAGCAAACCATCATGGCACATGTATACCTATGTAAAAACTTGCACATTCTGCACATGTACCCCAGAACTTAAAGTATAATAATAATAATAAAAAGACTTTCCCAGACAAACAAAAATGAAGGAATTTCATCAACAGCAGACCTTACCTACAAGAAATGCTAAAGGGAGCACTTCACACATAAAGAAATTTTATTAATGAGCATTAAGTAATCACTTAAAGGTAAAAACTTACTGGTAATAGTAAGTAAACAGAAAAACACAATATTATCACACTGAAACTGTGATGTATAAAGAACTCATCCTAAATACAAAGACTAAATGATTAACCAGTGAAAACTAGTAAGTACAACAACTTTTCAAGACATAGACAGTACAATAACATAAATAGAAATAACAAATGTTAAAAAGCTGGAGAACGTATTCG